>NC_056725.1:774040877-774340877 GCF_019279795.1 Protopterus annectens
AGACCACAGTGAAAAACTTCTCAAAAGCAGACTTCACTCTTCTTAAGACTGAGATGGTATCCTTTAAGCCCACTGTGCCAGTGGATACCACATCCCACAATGCCGAATCCTTCACAAATGCTTTCTATGGACATCTCCAAGAATCCATGGATCATGCAATCCCAAACAAATCCAAGTCCCTGTCCACCAAAGGTAAGCGTCCTGTCTGTTGGACCTCACAAATTGTATAACAAAAGAAGGAAGCTACTGCACGTCAGAGCAAAATCCCATGAAGGGAAGACATCTCTGATCAACATTAGCAGAAAACTACATTCTCTCATAAAAACATCCAAGGCCAACTTTGAGAGAAAAATGGCTAAGGACACTAAAGATAACCACAAAGCCTTCTTCAGCTATGTTAGAAACCTGGGCGGAAACCCTCAGATATGCTCAGAGTTGGTTCACAACAATAAAAAATACACTGAACCCACAGATATTGCCAACATTCTGGCTGACAGGTTCAGTGAAAATTTCTCCCCTCCTTCACCCCCAAAAGAAGAAATACTTATCCCAGCTGAATGTAATCTCCCTGTCATCTCAGATGTCCAAGTGAGAACCGCCCTAAACAAAGCAAAAAACACAGCATCAATGGGACCTGACGGTATCCCGGGTTGCGTGTTATGTGAACTCCAAGAGGAGCTAAACCCACACATAAAAATGCTATTTAACCTTAGCCTTACTTCGGGATATGTACCTGAACACTGGCGTACAGCAACAGTGGTCCCACTCCACAAGAGGGGTGCCTCTACAGACCCTGGAAACTACCGCCCCATAAGCTTAACCAGCCTGGTCTGCAAAGCTATGGAAAGAATCATTATGGAACTCATAAACAGAGACATAGGGGACCTACAGACACTTGACCCCACCCAGTTCGGCTTTGTAAAGGGCAGATCCTGCCTTTTAAACCTGGTTGACTTTTTCAAAACAGTCACTAGAGCCATTGACAAGGGCAAAGCAGTCCATACAGCATACCTGGACTTGGCTAAGGCCTTCAACACAATACCCTACTCAGGCATCATAGATAAGCTCAACAGCTTAAAAGTAAACCCTTATGTCACTAGATGGGTTGCAAACTGGCTAAAGGACAGAACCCATAAAGTTAAAATCGCTGGAGCAATGTCAGACTCAAAGCCAGTCACAAGTGGTGTCCCACAGGGATCTGTCCTGGGACCCCTCTTGTTCAGCATTTATTTCTCAGATGTTAAAGCAAACACGGGAGGGCTGTGGCTGACAAAGTTCGCAGATGACTGCAAACTAGGCGCCATAGTCGATACACCAGCAGACACACACATCCTACAAAAAGGCCTCACAGAAACGGACAACTGGTGCCGGAGTCACGGCCTTAAACTAAATGCCAAAAAATGTATAGTCATCCCCTTTGGGAAAAACAAAGTACCCACAAATTATCACATAGACAGCAACCCACTGAGTATGGAAAAAGTAATCAGAGATCTAGGGACCCAAGTCGACAGCGACCTCTCATTTGATACCCACGTTGCCAAAGTGGTTAGAAAAACATTCTACCTTGCACACCTCATCATGAAGGGATTCACATCCAGATCCAAGGATGTCATTGTACCCTTATATTCCTCCCTCATCAGACCCATGATCGAGTACAATGCCCCATTTGGTATGTACCTCACCCGGCATTTGCAACAGCTGGAGAGACCACAAAAGTACCTCACCAAGAGGATCAAGGGTCTCCAACATATGTCTTATTCTGCCAGACTAAAGAATCTTCAGCTCTATTCAGTAGCATACCGCCTGCTCAGAGGTGATCTCTGCCTGACATACAAGGCCATGTCCAATCAGGATCTGATGGACATGCTCCACCTCAAAAAATCCAAGTCTATCAGGACCACGAGAGCTAAAGACTTAAACCTCTGCACAAGTATGAATAGGACAATCCCAGTTCGTATTAGGCAGAGCCCCTCACTGACTCTCTTCAAGAGAAATCTTGAGGAGTGGATGGGAGATCGTAAATTTATCCCAGGGGTCACATCTGTGTCACTGCTAGACAGAGGCACAGTAAACTAATTCTATTATACAAGGGGACCTTCATTGTGTCACTACTAGACAGAGGCACAGTATTCTAAATGTATTCTGTACATTTTTTGTACCATTTCATGGGGTGGCATAAGCCACATCACTATGGCTAGGCTTACAAATGCCCCAGTGCAGATAGCCTAGTACTAAACTATGAAACTATATGGAGATAAAACAAAGCATTTATAACATATCTGCTACGAATACGTACACAACAGACACATGCAGGTTAAATCTGACCAGTAAACATAAGACAATACAACAGAAAAGCATTACATCAGGTGATGACATTCAGATAGTACTAACAAACAAGATATGTATATCTTAACTGAAACAAACATTTAAATGCAACTATAGTTCCAATGGACAAACTATCATAACAACAAAAGGACACAAAACAAACAAAAAGTAGAGGTCATCTGAGCCTAAGCACATTAAGCAATGATCCTGACAATCTATTTAAGTACACCATTCCTTAATTTACCCCTTTCAAGAAACTGTATTTACTTATTATAGTGTCACATCATTTACCTGACCACACAAGTAATGTTCTCGGATATCTTTATGATGCAGCATGCTTGTTTAACAGGTAATATGTACTACTTCTGGGGAGTTCCATAACAATGGGGATTTGCCTACTTAAGACAGCCAATTACATACTTCTCAGTGTAAGAAATCTGGAGGAAGCCCCAAAATAGGGACATTATTTTAAATACTGCCCATGTAAACCTAGTTTTTAGAATAACAGTGTTTATGTTAGCATGCACTTTTTGAAGAATAGGAAGTTTAAAACTCAACTGTACGCCAGTATGCTGTGACTTCAATCCTCAGTACTTTGCCAGAGAACCATAAATTTTAGGAGAAACACACCAAAAACACGAAACCAAAATCTGGACAGTTACAGGTATACCTAATTAACAAATAGATGACTAAAGAAACAGCTCTATCTCTACATGCTCTTGCAAGAACATCTTCTTTTAAGCCGAACAATGACACACATTAACGTGAAACCATTTCAGAGACGCAACAAAAAGAATGCATGCCTGTCAGTATGACAACCCTAGCTGATCTGAGTTTAGGTAAAGTCACACACTTGCATGCATCTATTTCAAGATACCTTATCAATTTTCTGTTGCTTAGGGATAAGAAAGCGAGTTATAAAAAAAAACACACAAATATAAATGCATAACAGTAAATTGTCAGAACCCTTAACCAGATGACAAAGGTGTTCAGTAGACAGTTAGCCTTCACTCACCTGCTGTTGCTGGAGTTTCTCCTGAAGAATGGCCTGTGCCAGACCACCAGTCCCCTTTCCTCCATCCACTCCTTTATCAGGCTCCACTGAAAATGTCCGTCCACCACCCACCAAAAGCCACTTTACCTCCCTTTTATTTCGAATTACGTAACTACAAGAATTATCACGTAGGCGAGGTACTGTGGCACAAATACTCCGACTAGCCCGAATACACATGGGTACAAAACACGACGCTGCCATCTTGGCTACGTTCAAGGGCAATAAGGCCCTATTGGCGGAGGGACTAGCAAAAGACTAAGAGGTGGGGTTACTGAAAACGGGGGTGGAGCACGGTCGCCACTTTAGAGTCTGAGTTAGACGCTAAACCTCGGTGTCGAATGAGAAGCTTCGTGAGCTGTTATCAGATGCCAGTCACAAAGAAGTACTTTCAGGAAGTATTTGCACTTCGCAGGTTTAAATAAGTGGCTCGAAATTTTTAGGTAGTTCAGGGACTGCAACTAAAAGATGGATTGAAAGTTCTTAACATTCCGTTACCAAAATGTGGGAAGCTCACTGCCTCATATCCTACAACTGTGTATAGGAAGGTAACAGCACGATTACAATGAACTACTTTATGTTTGTAAAATGCTCTTTTGTGAATTAATATGATTCAGTACTTTTACCATATGTTAACAATGAAAGTATAATGGATCCTTTCAACATGGAGCGTTGACTTTTTTTTAACTCTAAATGAGGAGTTGCAGGCTATAAGTTCTGGTATGAGACGTACTACTGTATGTGGGCTGGGGCAGAGGGTTACCTGTCATCTGCTGTCAGCTGTAATTCTTGTATAACAGGGTCTGATTCCGTCAGCCGTTGTTTTGGTTACGGTGTGAACTTGAGCAAGTCACGTACTCAAACATTGTTTCTACGTTATACCAGAAAACGGACTGTATTTTCATTTATCTACCTGGTTAATAAATGGGTACCTTACTATGAGGGGCGTAATTGGTATGATTGTAGGCTCGGACTGTATTTTCATTTATCTACCTGGTTAATAAATGGGTACCTTACTATGAGGGGCGTAATTAGTATGATTGTAGGCTTTTACCTCACAAATACAGAGTACAGGATATTATTACCTTAACTTATAATAGTCTGCAAAAAATAGGTTAATATTTACCTGTGAACCTGAGTGTGTGCTATATACGTACCTTGCACACCTCTCAACCTCTTGGCACAAGGACTAACTAGCAAAAATAATGAAAGGCAAAGGCCCCATAATAGGGACATATTCTGAAGTATTGCTTTTGTAAACTTAGAAAGTTGTTAGAATAACAGGATTTCTATTAGCATGGGTTTACAGAAGGATATGAAGTCGGAAACTCAAATGTATGTCAATATTCGGTGATTTCAATCCTCAGTAATTGCCCGAAAACCAGAAATTGTATGAGAAACAGGCCAAAACTATGAAGCAAAAATCTGGACAGTCTGCGATAATCTAGACAGTTCAGAGGTATGGTATATTGCGTGTGTGTGTGTGTGTGTGTGTGTGTGTGTGTTATTTTTATTGCGTTTGTTTACCGGGATAGTTCTATAGAAAAGACCTTTTTGATGTCCGAGGAGAAAATCTCCAAGATACAAAAGTTACAAAAATTGCAATAAAAACATAAAAAGGGTAAGTTAATATTAATTCATTCTATAAAAATAAATTTGAAATGTAAATAAAGTGCCATAAAATATAAATTACAATGCCATGATAGGTATAGTTAAAAAGATTGAGGATTTATTTATAGTGAAAGATAGGAGCTAAAAGAAAAGGTGAAAGTAATATAGTGTAGTAAGGGAAGTAAAGAATATAAGAGAAGAATATAAGAAAAGAAATGCTAAAACAAATTAAGTTAAGGAGAATATTAGTTTTGAGTAAATTATTTTACTGTGTAATCCCAAATGAGATTAACTGTATTTTTAGAGTAGAATATTTGGGTACAGTAACTTTAGCCAGGAACTGGGTGAGTACATGTCCATTTATCTCTAGGATGTTTTTATTTATTTTAGATTTAGAGTAAATGATTCAATTTGCCTAACTGGATAAAGTATATTGATCCATTTTTTTTAAATGCAACTACACTAAACACTATTGCCAGCAGTGCTGCTGGATTTCATTATAGTTATAGCAAGAAGTGGTTTATCTGATTCTACTTGGGGAAATGTGGCTGGACAATATTTAGAATACCAGGGCTTTTATTTGGGGAATTAAGCATTTTGTATGTAGCAAATATTTGTTTAAGTAAGAGCATGGGGTAACTCTAACCAGTTTAAATGTTTGAGAGCATTACAGTGATGAACTCTGCAAGGTAGATTTTTTACAGCATTGTTGAAGTTTTTATAATTGATTAGAGAAGGTTTGTAAAGAATGGTGAGTGTGGAGAAGCGATGGAAGTAAGTAGACAGTTGCAGTATTTCTACTAGCTGAGTCAGGTAAGGTTTTATCCTTCGGTTTAATTTCTTCAATTCTTTTTGAGTTTTAATACCATGAAGGGAACAGAGCCCATTCGTAAGTTAGGGAATGATTAAAGTTCATGAAATTAGTATCGTTTCAGTCTTTGATGTTAGCCAAAAGTGTGGGTGCTGTGAAGAGCAGTGTGCCCAGAACTGACTCCTCCTGTAATTCATGCAGAGTTACATGAATCTGCTTCATATCTGAATAGGACTGCAAGTTCTTTTTTGTTCGACCTGCTGCTCCTACTACTGTTGGAACTGTCTGGGTATCCTCACACATTGCTTTCATTTCTGTCTGCAAATCCTGATATTTTATGACTGTATGTCTCTCAGTGTTTAAGACACTGTTAATCACTGCATGTAGCAATTGCAATAATCAATGCTATTTTTACATTTTTTCAGACTGCTATATCAGGTTTTCTTGCACTATTTCTTTTTTAATAAGTTCATAGGTAGGTACTAGGCTATTGGCCCTAGGGCCTATATAAGCCTAGCCAAAAAAAATGTACCCTGGCTTTCGCCACCCAAGAAAATTATTTTCCTGTGCCCCTGTCGAGCAGAGCCACAGAAGTGATCCCTGGGGTGAATTTCCCATCCAATCATCAAGATTTTTCTTGAAGAGTGCTAATGAGGAGCTCTGTTTGACATATATAGGTAGTCTATTCCAGAGTATGGGAAGTCTCTGGGACAGGAATCTATCCCTCCAGCATGTTCTGTTTATTATGTTGACAAGGTTTAGGTCTCATAGGGCGTGTAGCTCGGAGGGATTGGGATTTCTTTAAGTGGAGCATGTCCAACAGCTCTGTATGTTAGGCAGAGATCGCCCCTGAGTAGGCGATATGCAATGGAATAAAGTTGTAGTTTTTTTAGACGGTCTGTGAAGGGCATCTGTTTGAGGCCAGTAATCCTCTTTGTAAGGTATTTCTGTGGTTTTTCCAGTTGTTGTA
Source organism: Protopterus annectens (assembly GCF_019279795.1). Lineage (NCBI taxonomy): Eukaryota > Metazoa > Chordata > Ceratodontiformes > Protopteridae > Protopterus > Protopterus annectens. The sequence continues at coordinate 774,047,646 of NC_056725.1, forward strand.
GATGTCTTGCGAGGTACATACCAAAAGGGACATTGCTTTGACACCAGGTATCTGTCTCAGTGATATGTATTTTTTTTTTTAATACTGTTGGTAATGGGTGATCCCATGTGATATAAACTTCATTATTCTCTGCAGTACTTTTGTGGTTCATGTTTCCAGTGCTTTTCAACTACTTCAATATTATAGTGTTTGCTACAGAGAATAGACAAGATGGTTGGGGGGGGGGGGGTTAGAATTTGCTGAAGAAAAATGTCAAAGAAACCAAGATATTGGGAGCAAATGACTAGAGTGGGGAAAGGTAATAGAATGGGAAGAGGCCAAGAAGACATTTGGATTACAGAATACTGCCTTCCATAACAGGGATTGATATCCGAATATAGGCAAATAGAAAGAGATAGTGGTTCCGAAGTGAAAGATGTGCTCTGGTAGAGTTTTTAGTTTGAATCTAGAACAGAAGCTGCTGTTTAAAAAGGGTTAATAGTAGGGCATATAAAAAGTTACACAATAACTATAAAAAACAATCCAAGGAGGTTAGAAAAGATTGGGAAGAGAGAGTGGATAAGCATTCCACAAGGAAACAATTGGAAGACATATGTATTGCTTCCAGATATGCAACAAAGTCTGATTCAGGACTTTTGCTTGGAAGTGTTTGCATAGGTATTTTTATACCCCAAGCAGACATTTTTCTGGTAGATGGCAAATGTTGGAGGTGTGATGGGGAAGAAAGTGAACTGGAAACCTATGTTTTGTGAGTTGGCAGTTTTTATAAATTCCCTACAGAATACTCTGCCAGAAATATTGAGTGTGCAAATGGGTGTAACTTAGGAAATTATTTTTTTTTTTTGAGCTGGGATACAGGCTCTACATTGCCTAGACATAGTAAAGCCTTGTTAATCTTAATTTTGTAGGCTTTCAAATGGAAATCAACATCTAAACCAACTGTATTTGAAGTAGTGAATACTGTAACAGAGACAAAAGAACTTGGAAGTAGGATCTTTAAACAATTGTAGGAGCAAATCCCATAGAAAAAATGGGAATTATGAAAACAATACATGCAGAATAATGTTGGCGGCCACGGTGGTGCAGCGGTTAGCATTGCCACCTCACAGCAAGAGGTTCTCTGGTTCGATCCTCGGCTGGGGTGACTTCTGTGTGGAGTCTGCATGTCCTCCCTGTGATTGCGTGGGTTTCCTCCGGGTGCTCCAGTTTCCTCCCACATCCCAAAGACATGCTGTAGGTGGATTGGACACTCTAAATTGGCCCTAGGCATGAGTGTATGCATGTGCGTGCCTTCTGTGGAAGGTTGGGCACCGGGCTGGCAACTCGACACAGTAAAACTCCACTGCCAATCATGAGCGGACAGGTGATCCGCTGTGGCGACCCCTAACCGGGAAAAGCCGAAAGAAGAAGAAGGAAGAGTGAGGTTTAAAGAAAGGCATGAATGATCAGTTTATGTAATGTTGGATTGAAGATGATTGTGTAAAAATATATATGTGATGTTTAATGTTTGTAACTGTGAACAAGTTTGGCTAAGCTTCTGGTGTCATTCAAAGGGGATCCAGTGTCTGTCAGCCTGGGACGACATGCTCAACAAGCCTCGCTGACTTTGCAAGAGATGGCTTGCACCTGTCACCCCTAGGCTTTCGAATACTGGCCAAGGCTCTTGCTGCCCCCATAGTGCCTTTTTTAGGCAAGACTCAAAAGTCAAACCCACCTCCATAAACAGCACAAATAAAAAAAATGAGGGTTATGCTACTCAACGCCAGGAGTTTAAATCTCAAAATGCACGTGCTTAAAGCACTCCTCAGTATGGAGAACGTCGACATCTGTGCAGTAACTGAAACCTGGTTCAAGGCTCCACAGAGCACCCCAGCACTACCGGGCTACAACTCATACCACACATTTCGGCCACAGAACATGGGCCGAAACACAAAAGGAGGAGGGGGTGTATCAATATCATCAAGGATACCTACACCTCCAGGTTAGTGGCGCAGCATGATACCTCCGAGATCATCCATGTGCAATTAACATCAGGCAAATCTGCAGTGCAAATTGTGGCCTGCTACAGATCACCTTCTATGACTCAGGACCACCACTCCACCTTTCTGGAGGCACTGGAAAACATGAAGGTCCTACCGAACACCCTGATATTGGGGATATCAATTACCTTACCATTAACTGGGAAAACTATTAAAGTACAAACTCCCAGGTCCAGCGCTTCCTGGAATTGATCAACTCAAATGCCCTGGATCAGCTGGTAAACTCCCCTACCAGAGGTGAAAACATATTGGACCTGGTCATCACCAACATGGGCGACAGGTGTTCCACACCGGAGGTCAACCCGTCACTGGTTAGATCAGACCATAAACTAATCACTCTGGATGTCCACACCACATCACCACCTCCAACCAAGGAAACCACAGTGAAAAACTTCTGTAGCAAACTTCACCTTACTTAAGACAGAGGTGGTAAGTTTCGCAGCCCCCACGCTAAAGGATGTGTCCAAGATGCAGGAACCTTTACAAATGCTCTCTATGAGCACCTGCAAGGATGCATGGATCATGCCATACATAGCAAAACCAAGACTCACTCCCCTAAGAGAAGGAAACCAGTCTGGTGGACCCCTGCCATAAGCAGGCTATACAATAGAAGGAGGAAACTAGTTCAGAAAAAAAGCAAATCCCAAGAAAGAAAGACGTCCCTGATCAGTATTGGTAAGAAATTACGGTCCCTCATAAAATCCTCCAAGGCTAACTTCGAAAGAAGAATAGCCAAGGATTCGAAAGATAACCACAAAGCCTTCCTTAGCTATGTCAGGAATCCTAAGTGGCAACTCGCAGATATGCTCTTGTGCAAAATAGCACAAAATATACTGAACCCACTGATATTGCCAACATCGTGGCAGATAGATTTAGTGCAAACTTCACCCCCCTCTCACCATGAAAGGGCTCACAACAATACCAGAAAAGTGTAGTGTCCCAGAACTCACAGACACACAGATGAAAACGGCCCTTTCAAAAGCCAAAAGCCAAGCGTCAATGGAGTCAGATGGTGTCCCAGGCTGCGTCTTGCAAGAACTACAGAACAAACTAACCCCTACCTAAGCACACTGTTCAACCTCAGCCTCTCCACAGGCTACGTGACCATAGAATGGCGCACAGCAATGGTTATTCCTCTCCACAAAGGAGGGGCCACAACTGACCCTGGTAACTTATCGCCCTATAAGCCTAACTAGCCTGGTCTGCAAGGCTATGGAGCACATCATCATGGAACTCATTAACAAAGACATTGGGAACCTCCAAACACTTGACCCGACCCAGTTCGGCTTTAAGGGCAGATCATGCCTACTAAATCTGGTTGATTTCTTCGAGACAGTCACCAAGGCCATAGATGAGGGGAAGGTAGTTCACACAGCCTACCTTGACCTCGCCTAGGCTTTTGACACCATTCCCCACTCGGGAATTATAGAAAACTCACCAGCCTGAACATAAACCCCTACGTCATGAGATGGGTTGTCAACTGGCTTACAGGCGGAACTCACACAGTAAGAATAGCGGTGTCCACAAGGCTCAGTCCTGTGACCCCTACTGTTCGGCATATACTTCTCAGAAGTACAGGCAAACACAGGAGGACTATGGCTAACCAAGTTTGCCGATGACTGCAAACTGGGAGCCATAATTGACACTCTGACTGACACGGACATTCTCCAAAAGGGCCTTACTGAGAAGAACATGTGGTGTCAAAGTCATGGTCTCAAGCTAAATGCCAAAAAATGCATAGTCATCTCATCTGGGAAAAACAAAACACCCATGAATTACCACATAGGTGGCAGCCCCCTTAATACAGAAGAGGTAATAAGAGATCTGGGGAACCAGGTAGATAGTAATCTCTCCTTTGACAATCATATTGCCAAAGTAGTTAGGAAATCCTTCTATGTAGCCCATCTAATTACTAAATGGTTAGTATCTAGAAATAGAGGTTATAGTACCCCTCTACTCGTCACTCATCAGACCCATCATAGATTACAATGCCCCATTTTGGATGTACCTCACAAGACACTTCCAACAGCTGGAAAGACCACAAAAGTACCTCACCAAGAGGATTACTGGCCACAAACATATGTCCTATGCAGCCCGACTGAAAAAACTCCAGCTGTGCTCACTCGCATATCACTTACTCAGAGTAGATCTCTGCCTGACTTACAAAGCCATGTCCAACTCAGAATTGATGGACATGCTCCACCTAAAGAAATCCAAGTTACTGCGAGCCACTTGCTCTAGTGAGCTAAACCTCGCCACAACAATAAATAGACCATGCTGGAGGGATAGATTCATGTTACAGAGACTCCCCATGCTTTGGAACAAAATTGCTAACTACATTAGGCAGAGCCCCTCACTAACACTCTTCAAGAGAAACCTTCACGAGTGGATGGGTAACAGAAAATACACCTCTGGGATCACTTCATTGGCTCTTCTTGATGGAGGCTCAGTTAAATAATCAATAGGGTGGCGAAAGCTGACACACTCTGACTAGGCTTATAAATGTCTTCGGGCAGATAGCCTAGTACCTACCTATGGTTTAAGTGATAATTCAGTAAAGGTGTTAAGTAGTGTTTTGACAATCCCTAGTGCAACAGTCTTGCCACATTATTGTGCCCTTCAGTATACAGGCCTTCTGCCATGAGTGTATCACACCCTGCAACAAGGTGTGCGACTGTTTGCAGTTTTAACAGAACCTGCATTTGTCTTTTTCTTACTCATGTTCAGTAGTCTTCGTAAACCAATGTGTACGTAGTTCAGTATCCTGGGCTGCCATTTTTAAACTCTCATCTTTGGTTTCAGTTTGCTCCTCATCAACCATTGCTGCATCAAATCCTGAACAACATGAGGTGATCTCATACTTGCCACAATATTTATGCCCTTTCCACATTCCTTGCTTTTCATCTAACCCTTTTATTCTTTCTTTTGTTCTGTGGCACATTCAGTTGCTGTCTGATTTTTTTTTTTTTTTTTTTTGGTCTACTTCTGGTTTAATTTCCATTCCTGCTTTACATATGCTTCTGGTAAACTAAGCAGGGAAGTAATTTCAGACTTCTCCTCCTCATGCTTTAAAATTTTCACTATGTTTGGAACTGATGAGGAGGTCCATATCTCCATCAGAATGTTGAATAAATAATTTTTGGTATACACTGATTTTTATATATCATTTTAATAACTGTGAAACTTTTTTTTTTTTGTTTTCCTGTCCAACTGATCCAATACCTTTCGGGGCCAGTCAGTGACTCCAAAACTGTAAGTTAGAACAATAAGAGCAAATTGGTTTATAACTTCGACTTTATTTCTAGATGTCAAGGCTCTGTTTTTAGTATTGGTTTTAGTCTTCTGAAGTATTCCTTAATGAGTATTATTCGCATTTGTTCATGTTTTGTTGCCGAACCTTCAATTCAGATATCTATATACTCTCTCCTGCTCTAGTTCCTTTATATCACATTTTTGTCTCAGATTGATATTTTCTTGGTACTGCAACTTTGCTGATTTAAATATTGTTTTTGTACATTTATCCTATATCATGATCTCAGTTTTTGAGGCGTTATTAGTTATTTGAAGGATGTGTTGCTCAAATTTCAGGTGTTCATCAAAGATGATACCAAGAAGTTGAATTTGTGTGTCTCTAGCTCTATTTTGGTAGAGTTCTTAGAAGTTCTCAAGTAGAGACTCTCAGGCAGAGAATTGTTTTGGAGTGAATAGCATTGGCTTAGCTTTCTTTGCATTGAGGAAAAGCTGTAAGTCATCAAGTCAAATTTCACTTGCTATAAAAGACCGTTGTATAAGGTTATTGATGTGAGGATCAGATTTTCACTGAGCAGCTAAGAGTAGAATCGTCTACATATTGGAGAAGGGGCAGCAAGAAAATCAGTGAAAAATGTTAAACATTAAGGAACCCAGTACCCAATATGGATCATGAGGTACTTCAACAAATGTGGACAAGAAGAAGGAGTAATCTTTTTGCCATTTGACAGCTTGGCTTTTAGAAAGAGAGCTTTGGAACTGTTTAAGAGATAATTGATGTAATCCTACTGTGGATAGTTTTGTAAAGGATTTTTTTAGTGGAAGACACCGTCAAAGGCCTCCACTAGATCCAGGAAAATGGTGTAAGCAATATTAACCAAAGTTCTATTTTTAATTGTTTCTGTGAAACTTAGTAGAACTGTAATTGTGCTATGGTTGGGTCTAAAACCATGCTTTGTTGTGCAAAATTGTCAGCAATCTATTTTAAGAGTTGTGCGTGGATTCATTTCTCTAGTATTTTTACATAAAGATGATAAGCTTGCAATTGGTCTGTAATTGAAGAGGTCAGTGGATGACCTACCCTTTTATGTAAAGGTAGGATATGTTTATAGGACGATACGATACTAGGCTATTGGCCCGGAGGCCCTTATCCTAGCCAAGAATTTCTCTCATATTCCCACAAAGTCAGCACTTGTTTCTCCTGTCCAGCAGGGACACAGTTGGGATCCCAGGCATGTGTTTTCTGTTTCCCATTCAGTCATCCAGTTTCCTCTTAAAGAGAGCTAGTGAGGTACTCTGCTTGACATGGAGAGGGAATCTATTCCACAGATGGAGTTTTTGGGACACAAATCTATCCCACCAACAAGTTGTATTAATGTCACAGACCAGGTTGAGGCCTTGCGTGTGTGTTTGAGTGAATAGAGTTTGACTTAGCCTGGATGGAGTTGTTGAGTATCCTGAGTCTGAGACGGTCTTCTGTGCCAGATAGAGGTCACCTATGAGCAGTTTATATGACACTGAGTAGAGGGGCAGGGCTTTTAGCCTATCTGTATAGGATAGGTGTTTAAGACCCTGGATTTTCCTGCTCAGGAACCTCTGTGGTGTCTAATGGTGCTGAGAGCTCTTGCCTGAGTTCATTTAGGACGCAGCCAGAGATTATGTCTGATCCCATGGAGACTGTATTTTTTGCCTTTGAGAGGGCATTAAAGACCTGCTCCCTGGTGATGAGGGAAGGGTAGCAGGTGCTAGGGATGACCTGGTTTACTGATAAGGGGGGCGGGTGGTGAAGTTTTCACTGAACCTGTCTGAGCGAGTTTGCTATATCTATGGCATTTGTGTATGTAGTGTTCTTGACCACCAGTTCAGTGCAGATTTGGGTGTTACATTTAAGATTGCGGACATATGCGAAGAAGGCCTTGTGATTGTCCTTATTGGATGTGACCAATTTGGACTTTAAGTTAGCCTCAGAGGATTTTACAAGTGACCTTATTTGCTTGTTCAGACAAAGGAGAGATTGCTTCCAACCTGATTCCTTCTTGGTCCTGGACTGCAGTTTTTTCCTTTTATTATAGAGTTTATTTATTGCTGCTGTCTACCAGACAGATCTACTCTTTCTTGTGTAAGATGATTTAGTTCTGTCGGGTATTGCTAAGTCCATGTAGCTATGTAGGTACTCCATAGTGTTTTGGTATAGGCTTGGACATTAGTGGTAGTTCCAACTGAAGGGAAGCTGGCTGTGAAACTGCTTATACCTGCTCTCAGAAGGTTATAGTCGGCTATGGAAAAGTTTTTCCAAAGTTCTGGTATGTAGTTTAGTTTTCTTTGATAACATAATCAATGTATATGTAACTAGGATAAGGTAGTACGCTGATCTTGATATATTCACAGGCATTTCATCAGGAGCAGTAGTTATAGGCTTAAGTTTATGTAAATGTGTTTTAACCATAGAAGTAGGTATAGGTTGGAGAGAGAAACATGTGTTACAATTGTTAGTGGTAGAATATGAAGTTGAGGAGTTGTTTTGGTGGACAGAGAGTACTGATTACTGACGGACATAAACCAACATTTTAGCCAAAGTGTCATTTTATTCTGACTGGGATGGGTTGGGTGAGGCTGCTTGGATGCACGTATTATTTATTGAAGAGCAAAAAGATTAGGATTTCTATTATGATTTTCTTGAAACTTTGTGCACCATTCTTTTTTGTCTTTTTTTAGTGAGATGTTTGACTTAGTTTCAAAAATATCTAAATTATTGTTGGCGTATGTTTTATTTAACCAATATTTCAAACCCACTGTCCCTAGTTTTCATTAATTCTTTGTTTTTAGTAAGCCAGGCAGCAAAGTTTACTTTACTATTATGGTTCTTAGTGGCTCAAATGTGTTAAGGGCATAGATAAGAAAACATTAACGTGTAATACAGCTATGGTTTAATGGTAATGTGTATAGAATATCCAAATTGCACATACAAAGAATGTTGTTAATGTGTTTTGAATGGCAGTTGGTGAGACTCCTGACAGTGTTGTAGTTGTGCTTGTGAGCATTGTTTTTGATGTCTGATTAAATGTAGGGAGATGATCACGTATGGTTTCAGTTAAAGTGCCTGCAGCAGAAATTGTATCGGCAAGCATTGTAAGGACCCAATCTAATCTAGCTTTTCTCGAAGAATTATACCTGGATGATTAGCTAATTACCTGAGTGAAACCAGACAGTTTGATGGAATTAGTATGATTATTTGAGTTCTTAGTAGGTGGATTGTTTAATCCAACAATCACTTTGAACTTGTGCTTTTTGATCAAATGAAATAAGTAACTCTGCGTTCTGAAATTATGGTGTTCCTAAATGTGATACCTTAATTTGTAGACTAGTTGTATATAATGTAGCTCCTCCTCCAATTTATTAGTTTTGTCTATCTAGCCTAAGAATGTTATAGCCTGGAGATGCAATTTATTCCTTTTTTGGTGAATGGCTTTAACTGTGTTTCAGTAGCCACTAGTATGTCTGGAAAGTGTTTAGATAAACAGGAATTAATTCTGATTCTTTATTGCACATGTTCTAGAAATTGAGATGGCATAGCCAGTTATCCTGGTATGGATGTTACCATAACAGATATGCTGTTTAAGTTGTATACATAGGAAAGGCTAAAGGCATCAGGATTTGGGTGTATGGCTCCAGAAATGGAAAAGAGAGATGCAGATTTTGTAAGATAGTATGAGATGACATTATGTATGAAAGGTATAACTCGAATAATAGAAATATAAATTGGAAATATATAAAATGGTGTAATTTATCTGATAAAAAATAAATATACAAGAAATACTCTGAATTTTCATTACAGTGTAAAAGATATTTATTCAAGTTAAGTAAAAAGCATGCAATTTGGATGTCATATTAAATAGACATTTTAGTAATATTAAATGTAACTATTTAAAAAAAAAACAGGTGACTGAAAGGGAAATGAGAAATATAATGCTGTTATAGCATTGGGAATAGTATTGTCATGTATTTCTTTGGTGACTGAAGTAATGAATCGTTTTCGCTTGCATCTTTATAGAACTTTTTATATTTTTAAGAGATTAAATAATGGCAGGAAAAAGTGGAGTAGTTCAGAGGAAATAATGTAATAATGCAGGCTGGCTGTGAACTGGGGATGGGAAGAGCACGATGCAAAATAGGAACAGACATCCTTTGTGAGCGGGGGCTATCACTTTGTGCATGCACAAAGTTTGAAGTCAAACCGCTGAAAATAGCATTTAAGCATACAAAACGCCTATAAACATAGATATTGAACGTGTAAAGGTATTACTTTGCTAAACTGAGGTGTCAGAGTGCATGTCACATTATTAAACTTGATAGGGGCATGCACTTAAGTTTAAATATCCCAAACAAGTCCAATTACAGATTACATGTATCAGTTTAGCCAATAGCAATATATTGCAAGCAAATGGAGTCTGTAGCTAATCCATATATATAATCTATACTGCAAGTTTGACTAAAAAGAATGAAATAATATGAAACGACAATTAAGTGCAAGGTAAACGGGATAACAACACTGCATACAAAAAATGCTAGGTGCCCAGTTAATTCATTTCCAAGTATATGGCATGACTCTCAGCTTCGTGCCTTTTATTCAGTTAAGTAGTTGTTGGGAGGCCTTGAGAGTAACCAGTAGGAAGAAAAATTACTTTAGTAGATGAACAGATACAAACCAAAAAGCAGCGGTTCCTTGTCGGTCTAAAATAATAAAGATAAAACAAAGGATATGCAGCTTAGAGAAATAATTTTACTGCCAAAGAATTACACTAGATAACTAATATGCAAAAATATAATGGAATAAGCAAAATGCATTTACAGTACTATCAACAGTATTTTAAAAATGTGGATACTCTACTACTGTGCTAGTGATGCCAACCAAATGTATAAAGTGTAATAGCACAACAGTAAAATGCTGCAGGCAGTATAGAGCCAACATTTACAATCAGATATTTATTTTATTTTACATTTGTTAACCAGGAAGGTCCAACTGGATTATATGTCCATTTTCAGCAGAGGCCCGGGGAGAAACACTCCATACAGTAGACATAAGACAGAACAGCATACTACAATGTAAAATACAATAGAGAAATACAATCCCGAGAAATGTTTACACATTTACATAATGAAACCATTCCACTATTAGTATAATTCAAGATAGGGGTTATACAATATATTTGTAGGTCATTTTCCAAGTTCCCAGCCCAACATTCAAGAGGTTCATATACATTTGTGTGTTTCTTTGTAGGTTACATAAAATACGTTCTAAATTTCACTTAAGCACATGTTGGTGCAGAGTAATATAGGTTAGGATTCAGAGACACTGCTAAGAGACACTAATTGAGGGCACAGTAGTAAAGTGTGTGGAATTAGTCAGGGGTAGAGCAAGGACAGAGCCATCGCAAAGTTAAGTATTGAGTACGTTTTTTTTTTTTTTAACTGGGTTGGAGAGGGTTGTAAGGTTAGTTCTGTAGTAAGTGAGTTCCAGACTTTACCGAGTTCATAAACGGAGCTTCCCCAGCTGAGTTGTTCGCTTTGAAGGTGAAAGCTAACATTTTGTTAGAGGATCGAAAAGTTTTAAGGTTATGGTAGGAGGTGATGAAAGTTTTAAGATCGTTTGTCCATTCGGGCTGGTAGAGAATCTTGTGGGCAGTTATTAGTTGGTTAGTTAGTAGAAGGTTAGGTAGTTCAAGCCAGCTTAGTAGTTTTGAGGTTGTGGCAATGATGGGTCCTATAGGTAGAGGCGGTGCCAAATCTGGCAATGTGATTATAGCAGGCTGTGAGCTTGTTCAGGGAGAGGTTTTACTGCAGGTTGCTGAATAAGGGGGAGGCATAGAGAAGTGTGGATAGGAGATGAGTGCGAGCAAGAACAGTTCTGGCTAGGGGAGTTAAGAAGGGTTTGATTCTATGTAGAGAGCCAAGTATTTTATTTACTGTTTTGATGGTGTGGTCGATATGCAAGTCAAACTTTAGGTTGTTGTCGACTATAACTCCTAGTAGTTTGGTTGAGGGTTCTGGTGAGATAATGGTGCCATTGTTAGATGTAATGGAGGTCTTATGAGATGGGGAGAACAGCAGTTTGCTTTTTTTGATGTTTAGTATGAGACGGCGATAGAGGAGCCACTTTCAACTATGCTAAATGTGTTTGGAGATGGTGTCAGTAGTTCTTCTGGGGTTGTGGCAAACAGATTAGGGTTGAGTCATCCGCGTATTGAATACAGGTAGTGTCTGGTATTACTTTATGCAAGTCATTAATGAATATGGAAAATAGGAGGGGCCCTAAGATAGATCCTTGGGGGACTCCAAGTGTTATAGATAAGAGGGTAGATACGTTAGCTTTCCACAGGACTGCCTGTTGTCTACCTCCCAGATATGACTTGAGCCATTGTAAAGCATGGGTGTCTAGGGAGATTTTTTCCAGGGTTTGCAGAGAAGTTGATGGTTTACCATGTCAAAAGCTTTGGAAAGATATAGGAAGATGGCTGAGGAGAGTTTATTGCTATTACGGTTATGATTTATGGCATTGGTGAAGGATAGTAGGGCAAAATGTATATGGTGGGACTCTCAGTTGTGTCTTACAAATTCAGTTATCAAGTAGTTATTGGGAAGCTTTGAGAGTAAATGGCAACAGGAAACAAATTAATAGATGAGGCAGGCAAGAACCAAAAAATGGCATTTCAATGTCTGAGCAAGGTACAGACTGACAAACTGCCACAGGTATAAATAATCACAAAGGCAATGACAGATGAGAGAGAGACACTGAGAAAAGGATGTTTATTTTATATATGTTTGTTTATTTATTTATATATATATATATATATATAAAATAACATGGCTGGCGGGCATTGGAGTGAACAGCAAGTGCTCTGACACTCGGTAGATTGACGTCATAAGGTCAAAGTAACCAATACTGAAAGGGTCTGCGTATGCTCCAGGGTTTAACCTGGAACGGAATAAGCCAACAGCAAGTGTTTTTGAAGGAGGGCAAGCCCCCCTGCACCCCTATACCCCCTGCTAATTATAACTCTGAGATCGCACAATCCCCAGAGAAAGAAAATATTCCCCACTCTGGGACTGTCAATCTCACACACCTGGTGTCACTGTACTGGGTGTTGAAGCACTTGCTGTTTTCCTCCAGTGCTTGGCACCCATAAATATTTAACTGCGTAAGTAAACTGGTCCAAGTCCAGGGACTGTTTTCAGCCAGGGCCTGGGCCGCAATGGTAAAGACAATTACAGGTAAGAAAGGCACTTAGAAACACAAGGAAAAAATACAACCGTTAAGACATTTGACAAAGATTGCATGTATAGTACGTAGTGTATGCCTGAGTATAAATTATGCATATTTGCATATATACACAATAAGCAATTTTCTTGACTGTTTAATACAGTCAGTAGCGATAGTAAAGTATTCCAGCGTGATTCACACTAATACACATTAGTCCTTCAAAAGACAGAATAAAGACTGTTTAACTGGAGTAAAAAATTGCAGGGTCAAACATTTAATTCACAGACAACCTCCCCTGATGCCAATTTCCACACCATAGTTTTGGGTGCCTGCCAGGATTAAAAAAATCTTGCCTGCTGTAATCCAAATGATTTGTTTTGCAGCCTTCTTGCCTCTTCTGTTCATTGACTTACCCTTGTGACACTGTGATACACTGGAATGTAAAAAAAAAATAGACTGCAGGTTACACAGGAGTCATGTAAAGCTACAGCCCAATCAAGGGCAAAATTTGGTATTTACCTTACAAGAAAAGTGGTACAGCTAAAATGTAAACCTGGCTGCTAATGTTAATGGAAAGTCTTTTTCTCCCCTAAACTCTTCTGTGAATTTGCCACTGTCCTAAGCCTCCTATAATAGGTACCAAAAAAAAAAAAAAAGCCTCGACCTCAGATCAGTTCCACAACACTGCTGCTCTCATCCTGCACACATAATATAAAGTCACTCTCAGTACAGGGAGTCACAAGATTGCATACCCTAAAGTTGCATTAAGTCTACACACACACACACTTGGTTGGTAATTGATGATTCCATTATTAAACACGCACATTCTGCTTTTAGCAGGCCAGATAAGACTATGATGGTAATCACCTTTTTCTGGTGTCTCTATCTCTGATATTATGAGAGCTCTAAAATCTCTCAAGCTGGATGAATACAGCTACAATCTGGTAGTAACCTGTGTAAGTATGCATGATCTGAGGTGTTCAACCCACACAGAGATGCTGAGATACAGTACAGATGTGTAAAATCTTGCCATAATGGTAGATGTCCTTGCCTTCACTGCAGTATTCCTTACAAATGAGATTCCCTGTCGTGAAGTCCACCATCCGTCCAGTTTACCAAAGTCTACCCTTGCTTTAAGGTATGCTGAACACCACCTGCACAGTCCTTGCATAGTGTAGGGCATAAAGGAGACATTCAGGCGTACCATCCTCAGAAATGATTGCCCCAGTAGGAACAGCAGTCCAAGGAAAACCAAGGAGAATCTGCACATCCAGGAAGGAAAAAAGACCAAGGGGATGGAGGGGAGGGAGCGAATACTGCAGCAGTGAAGGCAAGGACATCTACCATTAAGGTAAGATTTTACACAACTGTGCTGTGCCCTTACTTTCACCACTGCAGTGTTCTTTACAAATGGGAGAGTGCCAAAGCTCAAGAAAAATCTTGGGAGGAGGAAGCAGCAGAGCCTTCTAAGAAGCCATGAAGAATGGCAGCAGCAAAACCAGCTCTAGCTCTAGAGATTGTTTGGTAAAGGTGTGCACAGAAGTCCAGGTAGGAGCTTCAAGAATAGAATTGGCATCTGAGCCTTTGAAAAAAGCACCAGAAGAAGCCACAGCTCTAGTGGAATGAGCCTTTACAGAAGACGAAAAGCTGTCCCCATGAAAAGTGTAACAAAAGGAAATATCCTTTGGAATCCGAGTGGAAATAGTTTGCTTGGAAACAGCCAAACCTAAAGACCTAGGATGAAAGGAAACGAATAACTGGTCAGATTTTCTGACAGCTTTAGTTTTATCCAAATAAAATCTGAGCTGTCTGTGCACATCTAAGGTATGCAGCATCCTCTCACTGTCAGATTGCAGAGAGGGGAAAAAACAGGCAAATTAATAGACCGATTTAAGTGACAACGTATTAACCACCTTGGGCATGAAAGAAGGATTAGTAAGCAAGGCATCCTGTCCTCATGAAATATCAAAAAAAGTGGACAAGCCATAAGGGCTTGCAACTCAAACAACCATCTGGCAGAAGTAAGAGCTAACAAAAGAACTGTCTTTCCAAGAACAATGTTGCAAGGAAGCTAAAACAGCAGGCTCAAAAGGAGCCTGGGTCAATTTTTCCAAAAAGAAATTAAGATCCCAGGGAGGCTGAACAGGCTTTCTGGGAGGTCTGATATTAAGGACACCTTTAAGAAATTGCTTAGCCTCAAATCTAGAAGCTAATGGGGGAGTTAAAGGCAGACAAATAGAGCTGATAAGTGGACCTTAATAGAAGAATAGGCCATACCAGCATTGAGAATCTCGCACGAATAAGAGAGAACCAAAGGAACATCCATAGAAAGTGGGTCCAGGTCACAAGAAAGACACCAAATAGAAAACCTCTTCAGTTAGACAAGTAGGATTTGGAGAGAAAAAAAAAAGAGGATGAAAGGCCTGAAGAGCCCGCATAAGAGCTCTCCATCTCTTTTTGATGCTGATGTGCTCCTTCCGCTGATGAGGCAACCACACTCCTTGAACCCTCAGGGAGCCAAACATTGCTCCCCATCCCACAGCCGAAGCATTTGTGAACAGATCCTGAGAGGGAAGAGGAGGTTGAAAGGGAACCCTGGATTCGGAGACAACTGCTGAATCCACCACAGTTCTTTCTTGAGACACGGGAGAAGAGGGGACAGGAAAGTCTAGAGGATGCACATGCTGAAGCCACACAGACTTCAGAAACCACTGGAATTTCTTCATGTGGAGTTTGGCCAGAGGAAGCATTGAAATTGTGGAAGCCATGAACCCCAAAGCTCTCGAACTTCCTGGCTGAAATGGAGGCCAGGGGAAGAAGAGTTTGAAAGAAATGAGAGTTAATGCCTTTGGACGAGGCATGGATGCCAGCATTGCACCATTTGAATCCTGCAACCCAGAAAGACATAATCTTGAGAATGAGTCAGGGAAGACTTTTTGAAGTTTAATGTGAACTCCAGGCTCCGAAGAAGAGAGATGGTAAAACTACTATTTTACAAAAGGGCCTCTGGAGAAGATGCCTGAATCAACAGGTCATCCAAATAAGGAAAGATTTGGATCCCTTGAAGCCTGCAAAAGGCAATCACAGGAGCAAAATATTTGGTGAATACCCTTGGGGCAGTAGAATGGCCAAAGGGAAAGGCACAGAACTGAAAATGCCAGGAAGCAACAATAAAATGCAAAAATCTCCTGAAAAGAGGATGGATCGGAATATGGAGATGAGCATCCTTGAGGTCCAGAGACACCAGAAAGGCCTGAGGGAGCAAGAGACGAAAAAGAGACTGAAGGGACAACATCCAAAAGGAAGACTCCTTCAGAAAAGTGTTTTAGATGGGAGAGGTCTAGAGTAGGTCTCAATGTACCTTCTTTTCTGGGCACTAGAAACCTTTTTGAACCCCCTTTTTGGTACACGGGCACCTATTGAATAGTACCCTGAGACAAGAGGTCTCGAAGAACCTCTGGGGGGAAAAAGGAAGTTATTTCCGAGGAGGCTGAGGAATGCCCATAAAAGGAGGGTGGGAAATCCAGACCATGAAGTACCCTTGCCGAATGATTGACAGAACCCAATAATCCTGGGTTATTCAGAGCAAAAGAGAAAGGCGAAGGTGAAGAGGAATGTGGCTGGGAATAGGTGGATAGTCAGACAGCACTTTGTTTGTCAGGAAAGCAAGGCTTAAGAATTCCTGTAGTCTGAGTGGCCTTAGCAGGAGGAGTTCATTTACTACCTTTTTTACCTTTTAGAAGCGGGGTGAAATTGCCTACGAACAAAGACTGGCTTAGAAGGGTAGTTTCGCTGAAATTTAGGCACAGGAGAAACAGACATGCTTAAGCTCCTGTAAAGCCTTCCCCTTATCCTGAAGAGACTTTAACTCATTACAGCCAAGTGCTCCTCTAGCTGCTTCTGCATTTACCTCCCACTATGCCACTCTGCATCAATTATTACTTGCTCATATTTGTATTAATAATTCCAAAACCGTGCTACATACAAGGTATCAGAGTATTTTATCTTTAGGTGTACAGGATGTTAAACAACTGTATTGATATTTGACCTCTGTCAGTGAGTATGTGTTAGAATTCTAAGGTGATGACTTCATTTTTTAAAGGCTCAAGTCACTCTCACTAGGAGTTAAAGGTGCACACTCAAAAGAGCTGTACTGGTGGGAATGAGTTAAATAAACCAGCAGCCCCAAACAAAAGATTATTATCCAGAGGAGCATCCATCAACTTAGCCTTAATATCATCGGGCAAAGGTTGAAGCCTAAGCCATGAATATCTACTTAGAACCGAACCAGAAGCAGCAGCCCTTTTAGAGGCATCTGCTGCATCATAACTGCGTTTGATAGAATGACAAACTACCTGAGAGGAAGTCCCAAGCAAGGAAAGAGCAGAAGATTTACTCTGAGTCTGGAAGATCAAAAAGAAGCTGACAAGCATGAGAAAGAAGAGCCAAGAGATATGGGTCTGATAATTAGCTACCCTGGCTTTTAGGGATATTAAAGTATAAAACCTTCTTAGCTACCCTGGCTTTTAGGGATATTAAAGTATAAACTTTCTTACCCAGCCTATCTATAGTTCTACTGTCTTTGTCGGAAGGCAGTAACATGGACGAAGGAAGCAATTAAGATGGCTTACCAGAGGCAACAGACACCACAGAGAGGTCAGCAGCAGGACATTTAAACAAAAAGGAACAATCCTCAGG
Source organism: Protopterus annectens (assembly GCF_019279795.1). Taxonomy (NCBI): domain Eukaryota; kingdom Metazoa; phylum Chordata; order Ceratodontiformes; family Protopteridae; genus Protopterus; species Protopterus annectens. The sequence goes on from NC_056725.1 coordinate 774,064,890, forward strand.
CATCCTAAAAAATCTGTCTGACTTCTTGGGAGCAGGAGGCAGAGAATCTGGCGCTTTAGAGGCACTGGAAAAAACATCCAATAAAGCAGGCAAGATGAATGGCCGCAGGTTTTGGAGATTCCATCTGCAGTAACTCATAGTACCTCTTCTGGATATCCGAAACCTGGGTACAATCCCACTTAAATTCCACCATCCTAGAGATTGTTTCTCCAAAGGAAATTTCCTCAAAAAGATGATCTAGAGTATCCTCAGACCTGTAGTCTTAAAGGAGAAGGAATCTGGGTAGAATAAGCAAGGGAGTCGTCATCAGAATGCACCTCAGAAGAATTCGGTTCTGTAGGCCTTTTAGGGGAAGAAGAGTACCAAGGAGGAGCAGGAACAGAAACCCCTTGAGGAGGCCTCACCAACAGTAAAGCATTAAATAACCCCTGAGTAAAGGCCTGCCACTCAATTTGTAGATCCCTGTGAGGAGAAGAAACATGATTAGTTTTCTGTTTCTTGAAACCTGAGAAGGCCCACATTCGGGACGGCATTCCCCAACTGCAGTAGGAACCTCTTCCCTAAAGAGAAACTGTGGAACCCCTCTAGACCCCTCTGAAACGGTCAACAGTGGTTCCCTCGGAACGCCCAAAATGGACACCTGCAAAGCCTCGTCAGACGTGCTGCCCGCCAGATCCTCGCCAGCCTCCTACCCAGATACGGTAAAAGAATCTGACAAAACTACCTGGTGAGCCTCCAGGTTCATAATAACCTCAGGAGAAACTCCAGTCAGAGGCTGGACAGCAGAAGATTCCAGTCTTACCTTATGCACCTTTTTTCCCTGATGGCTGACCCACGCTGTAGATACTATGGATGAAACTTCCTGCCCCAAGAAGCTTAAGAGGCTGGCTCACAAGATGCAAGGAAAAGGAAGAAAGCCTACTATGAAGAGTTTTGGGTACAGACTACTTACACATTGAAGAAGACATATGGTCGTGAGCAGCACCTAGGCAAAAAAGACACTGATCGTGGCGGTCTTTATGGGGAATCAGTCTCCCACACTGGCATGTACCCTTTGTGGATGACATTAACCTTAAACAGTGCAAAACCAATAGAAAGAGTAACCAAAATCCCCACTGGGTACTTGTCTGCAACTTTGAGGACTCCAGCAAACAGGAGTAAGCACAGGAATGCCAACAGGCAGAAAATGGACTGCGGTAACAGACTGGTTAAAACAGCATTTGGCCTGGCGGCATATAAGTTCTGAGGGTGGTACACTTGAGCATCAGGTTTATGCCCTACCCTACAGAAAGAGTGTGCAGGTGATGTTCAGCATACCTTAAAGCAATAGTAGACTTCGGTAAACTGGCTGGACAGTGGGATTCTTGTAAAGAACACTGCAGCGGTGAATGTAAGGGCATATTATGGATCTTATTTTGCATGTGTCAAAATTGAAGAAGATTCTGATCCCAAGTGGAAGTTTACTATCCTATAGAATGATTTTCCAATTCAAAGAAAAGATAATTGGTTTTAATAATTAGCTAAGTAGCTGGTGTCATTCTGGGGTGTACAGCATTTGTCAGCTTGGGTTGAGATGAATTCCAAGCCTGCCTGCTTATTGAAAAATATATCCCAGTCATGACCATGTCAAGGTTGGCTTACTAAATGCCAGAAGGCCAAATGTGAAAAGGTCAGATCTCCAGTGTCTTGCAACTTGCACACATCCATATTTGTGCATTAACGTAGACCTGATTTCATTGCTAAGACAGGCCTTCTCCTGTGCCAAGGTTCAGTGCTTGTCACCCTTTCAGAGTCATGGGTAACTGTGCAGGAGTATCAGTATTTTGCAGTATTTTATCTCCAGAGAGATTCCCTGAGACCCTCAAACAGAACTTGTTGAAATCCATATCACGCTAAACAAGACAAATTACCACTTAGATCTATTTCCATCTTCCCTGATGATCGTGAAAATGTTCAAATGCGGTAGCTGAAATTACTGATTAAATTATAAAACTTTTTTAAGGTGATATTTCACTTGTCCCTATTCCTGTAAATGGTCCACCTAGATCCAATGCAGTACCCAGATAAACAAATGTAAATGAAAGCTAGAAAACATACAGCACTGATGGAAAGCGTGCTCAGTGGTTTCTTGATTAAAAATAAATGCAAACTTCCTGGAACAGATAGTTGGTGTACCCATCAGGAGTCCTAATATTCTGGATCTTGTCCTAACAGATATAACCCCTTTCTGTACCCCTCCCCACTGTATCTATAACCCTGGTCAAATTCTATCACAAAGCAGTGGCCTTCTTGGCAAAATCGCAAACTTCTCCTTAGAAAACACTTTTTTTGAGCTTCAAGATTTTGAAAGTTTGTCTAAATACTCCATGATCTCTGCTAATTCTACTGTAAAACCTCCACACCACCCGGTTTACTATCAACATTTCGAACCGAACTCCGTCGACTGCACTTTGTTCGAACACGGAAATTCAAAAATGGCAATGTCAAATATCAAAAGCCAAACTAGGAACGGGTTTTAACATGGGTCGGGATAGGGGCTTGATGTCTGACATTGCCGTGTTCGAATTTCCGTGTTTGAACAATGTCAAACATCAAGCCCCTATCCCGACCCATGTTAAAACCCGTTCCTAGTTTGGCTTTTGATATTTGACATTGCCATTTTCGAATTTCCGTGTTCGAACAAAGTGCAGTCGATGGAGTTCAGTTCGAAATTGTGATAGTAAACCACACCACCCTGCAGTTGCAACTGTCACATATACCTCAGCCCTTTGCTCAGATTTGACAAGATGATAGGCCAAGCAATCCCTAATAAGAAAATCAGTTAAAGTAAAAATCACAATTAGGAAGGTGAAAATTTAAATGGAAACCATGATTAATTATAAGCTGTTCTTCAGCTGTGTCAAGAAACAAAGAACAACATAAGCAATGCTTTGAGCAATCCACAATGACACAAAACTATATTGCCAATATACTAATAAACTTGATGCTAACTTCACACCAGCTACAGTCAAAGAAATTCCCCAATTGCCTGAGTCAGTCCCTTCCAAAGATTACCATGGATCAAGCCATAGCCACCCTCTCTAAAACCAGAAATAATATGGCTATGGGTCATAATTCTCAGTCCTTAACACTATCAAAGTTGTTACATTTTTAGCTTAAGCCACTCTACTGGATATGTACTTTAGGAAGAAAATTGACGTAATGTCTTTACACAAAGGCAGCCCTACCTCCAACCTTGATGTCTACAGACCCATTAGTCTAATTAGCCTAATTTTCAATGACATAGAAGGAATTGTATCAAACTTTATAAACGTGTATACTAATAAATATTGTTCTGCTCCTTCACCACTGGCTTCACCACTTATTCCATAATACTACCACTGTTCATACAGGGTTTTTCTAAAGTAGGGTGTAAGGCTGGACAAGTTTTGGGGCTGGCATGCATTACTAAGGCAGGAAAACTCCATCTCCTTGCATCACTTTGCTAATGCATGCTAACCCTAACCATGTCCCTGCTCCAAACCTTAGCCCTATGTCTTACCTTGGAAAAACCCTTTCCATAATACTATCACTACACAAGGCACTAAGACGCACATTGCATACAGCAGCAGCACGTAAGCAAAGCAGTAAATCTTTCCCCTTACTGTAATGCTAACGGACAAATCAGTTATGCACACGCTTCCACCCTTAATGCCAAAACTTTGTGTATATTCAAAAGCTTCAGCATTAAAATCCAAAATCCAAACGTGCCTTAACTTACACACACACACACACACACACACAATCAGTCTTGCATCTTTCAACAGAGTGCATTTCATGACTTTCAAGCACTACATGTTGTCTGACTGTTTTAACAAAGTGAAGGTAACCTCATCCAAGCATATTGCCCATCTTGAAATACACCAGATGTTACTAACTAAAACTATCACTGGCTTAAAGACCCTTGGCTACCAAAACGGACTTGATTTCCCCGTCTGTATACTCTAGATTTCTCTGTGGTGATTATGTTTAACATTTAAGGCCCTGAGGCCTTAAATCTTCAGCATTAAATAAATAGGATGTACTGATGTGACATATTTCCTCTCCCAGTGTATACCCCACCACTGTAATAAGCTAGCTGTTCATATTAAAACAAGTAAAACCCTTACCATTTTATGGTGAATGTTGACTAGTAGCCACAAATTTTCCCTTGTGTCTCCTGCCTACAGAATGAAGGTGTCATATGAAGCTGGGTGTAGGCAATTATTTATTGGTCCTTCAACTGATATACCCTGTCAGTCTTATGATCCCGTGATCCCACACTTGTTTAAACAGACTGAGATGTCATTATCGGTGACCTCACTAAGTTTGCTCAGGGTACCATTAATGAGTTCTGTATTAATATTAACTTCCACACTTGTGAACACATACCAGTAAGACACAAATATACAAATACATTAAAAGGAAAAACTTCAGTGAAATAACAAACTTGGTAAATATACAGCAGGAAAAATAGTAATTGGTTTTCAGAAAGTACTCTAATCATAACAAATAAAGTCCAGGTTAAATAACATACAGAAACGGCTGCCTTTTTCTTACCAAATCTATCTATGAATTCAACTCTGTGTCTGGCTTAAATTAATAATACGATGTATATATTTAATTACATCAGAAAACTGTAAATGTAAAATATTATCGATGAACAATGAACTGATCAGTCTCTACAGGACAAATGTCTTTGAACAAAAAAAAAAATGAAAACTTATTAAACAGCCAATCGTCCAGAATGAAAATGGCCCTTTCCATTGCCCTTTTGAAGAGGACAACATTACAGTAAAAATGTGTAAGGTGTAACAGTAGTCCACTAGGGTTAAAAACACCTTGTGTAGCTTTACCCTTGCAACGCTAACTCTTAATGATTTACCTGATTTATCTTTTTTCATCCCCATAGGACCAAACCAAGTGGCTCTGCTACAGACACCCAGTTGGCCCATTTGTTCTGCAGTCACAGGTTCTGGGAATTCCCCAGCCTATACTTTCTGTTTGAGAATCCCCAGTGAGATCATTAATCATAGCGAGAGTATCCTCCCCAACTGTAACATTTGCAAGCTCTGCCATAGCTGCTGTCCTAGGGAAAGTGTCCCCTCACACACTTAGTTTCCCTGGGCTCATAGTGCAGTTACACTCAGCAGTGCAGGCTCAGTAGATTCAAGCTCCATGAAGTAAACACCTAGCGCATCTGCTAGGTGTCATCCATCTGGAGAGCAAGAGCTGCCTACTTTCTCCTCAGTATGAGTGAAACTGCAGTGGCTGGTCATTTTCATCCTTCCATGCCAGCTGTTACAGGAACCAGCTGTTACAGGAACCAGAACTCTTCAAACATGGACCATCTGAGACATCAGGCTTTATCCCTCTATGCCATTGAGCATCTCATTTATCTGGTTATTCAACTCCTATGTAGTAGGCATGTCACCAGACTTCCAATCTTTCATTATTACATTCTTTGCAAGCAATATTAAATATTTTTTGTTGTAATTTGGAAGTTTAGTTTCTATCAATAACCCCCAGAAATCCACAACTACTTTTAACTGAATCTTTATTCAAAATATGTGAGTGATGGGCTCCTGAATCCCTGGCTCATATGAACAAGCCCAAGAAACCAGTCTCTCCTTCTCTGGTTTCGGAACTCCAACTTCATGGAACAGTCATAGATAACTGTCGCTGCTATTTCAATAGCCTTCAAAACTGTCATGTATTGTGGAAGTGCTGCATACTAAGTGACTGTATTATATAATTACTGTGCAACACCTCCCTTCATCGCTGACATACTGTGATATTCATGAACTGGATGCTATGCTTAATGCTAGTTACTTTATTACATTGTTAGACTTGTGTATATGTGCTTTCCAAATTAGGCATGAATTACAATGTACAGGAGTTGTGTGTTTCAATTGCTTATGCAAAAACTTGGCAATGTTGTGCATGGCTTCTTGACACAGTATACTGTTTTTAATTGGCTACAGAACTTGTCTGCATAGTGCTATGTTTGAACTCCCATATCTCTACCCTCCTTTCCTCCTATTCAAGGACTGTCCTGTGACCACTCTTCTTTGTCTTGATCTTACAGCTTCTGTACTGTTTGAGGAAGTCCTCTGAACTCCTTGCTGCAGTAATTACCAACATTAATGTATTAAAAGGTGAATATCAGCTACTCCTCCTGCTTTACATGAAACAGGCTGTCCATATAACTTTTTCTGTACACAGTTATTTTATTTTTTTCATGCACTAATGTCTACATGCCAACCATTGCCTCTGACTATGTCTGCAGTGTCCTTCCTTCATAATTACAGTATTTTTTACCCCATCACAATCTGTAGTTCCACTTTCTGTGCAATAACACTTGGGCTCTTTGCTTAATCATCACTCTGCGCTAAAGTAAAAGTTAAAGTAGTATAAGAAAAGGCTTGAAAAAAATAAAAGCTTTAACAAGCTGTTCAGATGAACTGAAAAAAAGGATGGCGGAGTATGAGAATTCTCAAGAACAGCTGTTTTAAAAATGGGAAAGTTATAAAACAGCCCACTCAGAGAAAACCCAAGATTTCTGCTGTATTAGAGAAAATGGAAGGAACAGACTGCATTACTTTTATAAAAGAAATAAGCAACTGGACTTGGTATTCCACAGCAGGATTTGTTAATTGAAAGGGCACATTGAGTGTGTGCTCCAAACCTTTCCATGGAAAACAACTAAAAACAGTATTAGTAAAGATGCAGTCATACAGCAGAAACAGGTGATCTTGACAAAAACTGTGTCAGAAGGGAAAAGTATTAAAAATTGGAGACGGCAGAGTGTTTGTGGAACATAATTATTCACTGTACACTAGGCAGAAGTTAAGCAAATTTACCCCAACTGTCAGTTACTGTCAGATTCAAGCTGCTGTATTCAGCTGGCTTCAGAATATTTTTCCCAGTGGATCAAAGACATTTCTTGATGCAGAACAGGCTTACGGGGAAATACAGACGTTTATCCAAAAAAGCGAGCCTTTGAATAGAAAGGGACTCTAATTCTCTTTTTTTTTTTTTTTTTTTTTTTTTTTTTTTGACAATAGAATTAATGGAGAGACTTTGCCAGTGAAAACTTTACATTGTTTCAGAGGGAAATGCTTCAGAGACAGAAAAAGCACAAAAGTTGACGAGAGAAAGTCAATAGTACATCAGATTTGAAAGCACACAAACTAGAAAATTAATCTCGAACCAAAAGCTGTAGATGAAATGAAGGAGCGAACACAATTCTTTAGCACTTTCGTTCAAGGGTATTCCTCATGAACATCTTCAGAAAATTAAGTTCATGAGGAATAAACTTGAACGAGTGCTAAAGAATTGTGTTCATGCCTTCATTTCATCTACCGCTTTTGGTTTGAGATACATCAGACTTGAACCAGAGTCTGGTGTTGGGAGAAGACCAGCAACACTGAAATTATTAAATAAATGCGAGATTTATATTATAAGTGTTTATCACAATTGTGAAATATGACTTTACTCACAAGCTTAACAAAGCCAAATAAAGTCAACCACTTTTTCTTGCAAATTATAAAGCATATACCCCATGTTATGCCATTAATGTTTAAAAGGACACTAAAAGGGAAAAACAACTACTGGTAAAATAATTTTTATTCTTGGTATTTGTATAAAACATTTATTGATATAAACTGCGTGTTATATAGTAAAGCTGTTTTATGTAGTCAGAGTATTTTAAATATGGGGGTGGATGGGTGAGTCTTTTTAGTGATTGTATGTGTGAAAGATATTAAAGTAAACAAGTACTTTTTAGTTTTAAGAAATATATGCTTTACAGTATAAAACAAGAAGAAAGGTTTGGCAAAAACATATTTAAATTAACATGCTGTAATTTTGGGCTGCTGGGATGGGGTGTAAATGTGCACTGGTTATATTACATGTAGAGATGAGATGTTGTCTCTTATTTTTGAATACATGTCTGGATTAATGCCCTTGACATGAACTAAAAACAAGTGTTTAATGTAAGCAAGTAGGCTTGAAAAATGAGACAAAATGATGGAAGTCATGAGAAGTAGTTTTTTTTGTATATGTAATGATATTGGCTTGTTTCTTTCCTTTAGCAAATGTTCAGTGGGAGTCAAGAAGTCTGCAGCTGTACATTCTGTTCTCAGTGAAGTTAACAGATTTCTTTACGCATATCTGCTTTTTTCTCATTGCTGACTGAGTTCTAAGCATTCTTTGTCGAGAGAATATTAGGGTGCAAAGACAAGCATTCAATAAAAAAAGTTTGATATTGGAAGTTAGTAAGAGGTAGCAGATTCTCTAGCAGCCTTAATACTTCAGTGCATTTAATAGAACAGTGTATAATTTAGTTTTTAAGATAGCCATTGCACATTTTCTTAAAGACTAAAAATGAATGTTTTCTTAAAGCATACAAGCTGTTTTTCACATCCGGGATGGGAATAATAAGAAAAGAACAGCGGGAGCACAGACTGCGGGTAACCTTAATTTTAGGTTAGGTAATGCCAGAGAGTTGTAACTGACTGTGAGGCCATCACTCCTATTTAGAAGGTTAGACTTATTTTAGTCATAATGGCTAATCTGTCCAAATTATCTTGGAACATAAATGGTTTTACAGGTACAGGCAAAAAGGTAAGATTTTTGAATTATATTAAGAAATGCAGATAGCAATGCTGCATACAGCATATTTGGAAAGAAATGAGCATGTGAATATCTGAAATTAAGTATTTCAGAATAGATATTGAGCAGAATATCAGAAAGAAAAGAAAAGGGGAATATTTATCCTAATAGCTAGAAGACCTCCAATGGTGATGGAAGAGGGGAAAAATAATGGTAGATTTGTGGAAGTAAGGGGCTCTTAGCAGAGAGGAAGATTATACTGGCATGTATTTATATTCCTCCAAAAATTGCTGTTATGGAGCTGAAGAAAATTTTGGGAGAAATCCGCTTTCAGCAGGAAGTGTTACTTATAAGTGAGGACTGGAATTTGATTTGCAACAGCAAGGATGTATCTGGGGCACCTAGAAGGGAAAATGTGACAAAACAGGGTGGCTTTCTGAAGAATTTACAAAAATATTTTGTACAGAAGCTGCAAATTCAAAAGTAGGAAAACTCTCTCATATTACTCAACAAGGTATAATAACTGGGCTAGCCTATATAGAAAGTATATATTCATAGGGACGTGTGTTTAATTGAAAGCTTTGACACACATCCAATAACTATTTCAGATTATGCATCAATAACAACCAAGTTGCAGTCCCTGCAGGGTACTCTTGTCAGAAATACTGAGTGAACAAATGAGTGCAACTAAGGAAATGATTCATTTGGAGCTGGGACACTGGATCTAAAATGCCTAGGCATAGTAAGGCCTTGTTAAGTTTAATTCAGCCAAACAACACAATGTGTAAGGTATTAGTGTTTAGTCTAAACAACTATTTGAAGTAGTGAATATTTAACAGAAATAAAAGAACTTGACGTGGGATCTTTAGAAGAGGGAATGATCAAATTACATAAAAGAACAATACATACAGAATAATGTTCAGGAGGAGTGAGGTTTAATGAAAGGCAGAAACTGAGCATTTTATGTAATGTTCGACTGAGATAGTTACATTACATGGCACATAATGCCCCCAGATTTAATAAACTCCACATAGGAATAGTGCAAGCCGTACATGGAGTGAACAGTGTCCATGTCTGCAGCCCCCCCCCCTGGCAGAGAGCCTTGCATATTTATGAAGGCATGCTACTGAGGGAGAGCCATGTACACGGTTACTGAATCCGTGCTGGGGAGTGTGTTACAGTGCCTGCAGATGTGTAATACACCCACTGCACTGTGCCATACAGCACTAAAAGATTCAGTTAAAGTGTCCGCTGACACTTATTCATAATTATTTTTATGTTACACAGGGGGGGGTGTTAGTGTCCCCCCTATACTGTCGAGTGCCATACGGCACAGAAAAAATTAAATGTGAGTCTTCCTTTTTATGTTTTTTTTCCCCAAGTTTAAGCCTAGCTGGACGTGTTTACATGGCACGTTGCTCAGCAGTGCTTAAATGTAACAAACAGCTATATAGAAATGTAGAGCTAAAATCTTCAAGGTCGACTTAGCTGAATGGCTAGAGTCACGGCTTTGTGTGCAGTAGATGCACAGTTAAAATACCAGGAAAGGCCGTTCTGCTTTTACATTGGAAAGTATTTCTATTTTTTTTAATTGATGTAGTTATTGATATTTGTCAACCAGGTTAGTGCAGCTGGTCCAGAATCCCAGTGTCAGTGATGTGAGATCAAAACCTCCACTTAAACATGTGTCCAGTACAGTTCAGTCACACATCAAGATAATGTAATTAACGTTCATAGAGCAAGGTCATGTAAAGTAATATACATACACATAATCAAGCATCAATAATGAATAATTAATGTCAATATATATTTGTGTCATTTAAAACTCTTGTTTGCCCTTAGCTAAATTTTGCTAAGAACTGCTAAGTCAAGCTAAGCAATGCTTAAACAGGACCTGTCTGAGCAATACTTAGCAACGCTTAGCTCCACTTAGCTGGTTTGAGCATTGCTAAGCAGTCCACAGCTGATCTAAGTGGATTTGTGCACCGCTGAGCACTTGTAAGCATTTGCCACTTTTAAGAACTGCTCTACTAAGCTTTGCAGGTTTGCTCACTGCTGAGCTTTGCTTGGTATTTTTAAAAATGCTCTAATGGTGGGAAAATAGCCTTATTTAAGCTGCATAGGCAGGAATACAGCCAGAACCTATTGGAGTTTAATCACTGCAGGAGCTAAGGCTGGAGTTTGAGAGGGAGCATGCTTTTGGGTGCAGAGCTAAGGCATGTTGGGAGTCCATGGTCATGTCAAGGACCATGACAAAAGATTACTGCAGGGCCAGTACCAAGGCTCTGAATACAAGTCTGAGGCTTGTACAGATAATATTAATAAGAGAGTATAGTAGTAACCGCTAGTAGGTATATTCTGTTCTGACTGAACAGTAATAATGCATAGGAATGATGTGTATATGGTATTAATATTAATGATTTGGTAATAAAGTACACTGGCATTCTAAATGTGAAGGGAATAAATGACAGCCATTCATGATCTACAGAAAATACAGTACAACTGCAGTCATCATTGTGAAGGTAAAAGTGTTAGTATTGCATAGGTTCTATAATAGCACACAGTTTATTGTACTCCAGTTTAAATAATGCATGCATTATGTTTGTCAAATGTATACCAATGACTGTCATGTCACTCTTTGTCTTCTGCCAGTTGTGTGTATTCTGTTCTGTTGTTGATTTCCAAGTTAAGTGTTGCTAAGCAAATATGGGTATAACACCATGAAGTGACTGAAGTTTGGCGGCAAAAGAACTGTTATGCTAAAGAGTAGATATGAAGCTGTAGTACAAGATAGATTGCAATTTGAAAGATAGTATGCACTAACATGTGAACCTTGAATAGTAATGTGTAAGGTATTAGTGTTTTCCAATCAGGATGGTCTTCTGTTAACCTTTGCATTTCAGTTATATGCATTCCTGAATGTAGGTATGCTGATGTAAGCAAGTATGACACAGTAGTAGCTGTAGACTGCACATGTAGCATCTGCAAATGTATATGGGTCAGGTAGGCATCACAACACCCTGATATAGTCTGTACATGGTACATGTATACCCCTCTGCTAGGGATTAATTGTCTACACCTGCATTTCAGGTATTAAAACACACTTCACCTACTATCCCTGTCATGCGTGAATCTCATGAATGTATGTTTAACGGTCACTGCAGTCTCCTGTGACACTACTGATATTACCAGGTCAGACTTCATCAGCAGGTGAGCTCCACCCACATATCAGTCAACCAACACACAGCAGTGGCCCATTAGCTCAGTGTGATAAGCAATACATATGTGGTTATTTTTCCACACACAGACCAGGGGTTGAATCCAGGGACCGGTAGTAAGATTTATTTATAGTAATGGATAAGTAGTGCTGACTATTTATTTATAGAAACAGTCACGTACTGAGAATAGATATTCCCCACACAGGACATACAAGTAAAGAAATGTCTGTAGTAACTGTATGAAGGGTATACTAATGTCTACCATGCCTAGGAATGACAGCAGGATAGGTATATACTCCATGCAATGTGCACAATACATGTCTCTCAAGTGTCACGCTGTCACGGATAGTGATCACTGTTGCCAATAACCTTGGGCACAGACATAAATCCAGTTGAAATATGCCAGTAGCACACTCGCACAACATCAGTGCAGGGTACACCTTGTTATTCATATGTTACCCTGAGATGTATGAGTCCCCTGTAGTTATCTACTTATAGATGTTATGTGATCTTACTATATCCCAGGATGCACCACTACCAGTCCCCAGATATTAACTACTTTTCTGTCAGTTTTGGACTGTCAACCTTTGAAAACTTTTCAGGGTCTCAAGTCTATAGTTGTTTAGAGTTCCAGGAAGTGTTTGTGTTAAACTATAACTGTAAGCTTAGATTTATCATAAGTAAATCTATAGTTGTTTAATTTCAATTGTTTAACATCATGTCTCAAATCCAAAATAAATTGATTCTGAGTTGTCTTCAGAGGAACCCCACACTGATATGGATGATGCAGAGGACATCTTAGAGATCCTCAAACAGCTCCTCAAGGCCTTTGGAGCTCAGCCGGAGGTTACACCATCCCATTCACATAGTTCTTGCACATTGGCCCATACCGTACCATGTCGACAGCTTGAGAGGTATGTACATGCTACAGAAGCTATTGGGCACAAGTCGATGTAAAGTAAGAGCAGACCTGTAGAGTATTCAGCAATAATGTTGTAAAAATATAGCCTATACAGTTGTTAATGGAATGTTTTTCTCCCCCTCCCCCACCCCTTGCATCACAAAAAATTATTCTTCTGATACTACAAGTATGGTTTCAATTACACATATTGTTCTTAAAACTGAATGTTGGGCCTTGCGTTGTATTATTGGTTATATATTTCAGTGGTGGCATACTAACATACCTTGTTGAAATTCCACTGTTCCAAGAACCAGGACACGATGCTGAACAATAAACCAAAAGAAACCAGTAGAGCCACAGTCCAACACCAAGTTCAACTGTTTATTGAGTGCTTTCGTCAGCAACATCAGCTGACTTCCTCAGAATACATTACCCACATAACATCATGGTATTTGAACTGAAAATCAATCACATGTCAATTACCAGGACTTTTGACTTAAAAACACAGTGCCTAAAAAAATACTAAAACATTTCCTAAAACTATCAGATATTGTTACATATTGAAAACACTTGAACTCAGCCACATAAAATACACTGTACAAAACTCTCTAACATAGTTTTTCCCAAAACCCATATAGGTATAACCAAAATAGAACTTGACTCCATAAAATCACAAACCCCAAGACCAACTCTATCTGAATCCAAATGTGTGTCATCCAATGTACGTGCGTAACTTCAAAAAACTGCTAAGACTTGCACTTACATTAAGACCAGGTGGGCTAGTGGCATTGAGCTTGATTTGCCACCACAATTACCTGAAATTGGGGGACCCCGTACATTGGATGACACACATTTGGATTCAGATTGAGTTGGTCTTGGGGTTTGTGATTTTATGGAGTTGTTTAAGTTCTACTTTGGTTATACCTATAATAGGGGGGTATGGGTTTTGGGAAAAACTATGTTAGAGAGTTTTGTACATTATTTGTACAGTGTATTTTATCTGGCTGAGTTCATCAAGTGTTTTCAATATGTAACAATATCTGATAGTTTTAGGAAATGTTTTAGTATTTTTTTAGGCACTGTGTTTTTAAGTCAAAAGTCCTGGTAATTGACGTGGTTGATTTTCAGTTCAAATACCATGATGTTATGTGAGTAATGTATTCTGTGGAAGTCAGCTGATGTTGCTGACGAAAGTACTCAAACAGTTGAACTTACATTTGGTGTTGGACTGTGGCTCTACTGATTTCTTTTGGTTTGAAATTCCACTGTTATTGACCTTTTACCATAACTGTTACTGGCATGCTGTTAAAATAATAACTGTTATTCCATTTATGCCTGTGTTCCGTATGCTATACAGTTCTATTGTTCTGGGTTACTTGGAACACTAATACATGCTATTATAACTAACATTGAAATGTTTTGTTCATGACTAATATAACTTGACAAACCTCAACACCATAACACGATTGGGTAGGCCAGTTCTGGCTGATTCACCTATCCCACCTCATCTGGCCATGGCACCAGGTCCCAACAAATCTGGTACCTAACCTGGAGCTGCTCCTTCTGCTGGTCCTGCACCACCCTTGGGTGTAACTGTCTAATGGGATGGGGCCTATTCCCCCCTGGGCATGGGCGCAGACAGGAGACTGTCACCTGGAATCGAGTTTCAGGTATGGTGCGCAGGGTCATCCAACATGATCTGGGTGATAGACAGCACCAAATCGAGGGCAAACTGGTGCACCTCGAGGAGCAGGCTGGCCCCGGCACCCAGCCTCCAGCACAGCCACCTTCGGGGCCGTGAAGGGACAGTGGTGACTGCCCATAGGTGGGGATCTCAGTCCCACTGTTGCCATCTGGGGACACTTGGTGCTCCAATTCCCAACCACCCACACCGTCCAAGGTGTTTACCCCCTCATGTCATACACCGTCCCTGTCTGCTGTCTTGTCTTTCTGCAAAAGCAACCTATCTTACCCAACTTACTTCCCCAAATGTACATACAACCCTTTTCCCTACAGCCCACTCTGACCTTAAAAAGGGCATCTGTCCCCCCCAAAAATTTTGCCCCATACATAGCTCTCCATTTTGCACCCACGTATACTGCCATGAATCAATTATCCCATTAATTAATCAACAAACATATATCGCCCACACCCCTTATGGGGTGTGAGGCTTCAAATTTCAAATTGTCCACATCATACACAGCTGTTGCTGCACAAGATATGGAGAGCTATGGTCCTTTCCTACACCCATTCTGCACATCCCTAGATGCCTTTCATATTGTTTTTCCCCCTGCTTGCCCCCATTTAACCACTTTCCTATCACCCCTTTTTTCTTGTCTTTTTTTGGAAATAGCATGGGCTTAAGCAGGGATAAGCAGCTCTAAACGGAGGCAAGTGCCACTTGGCATTGCAGCACGTTGTACAAACCAACTTAAACTGCTTTAATCACCCTGTCTGATTTGAGCACTGTTCTGCCCAGCAAGAAAATAACCAGCCCTGGCAAGTCTGGAACCTAGGACCCTCTGCACTACAGTCAGAGCAACACACCACTAGGCCAACTCAGCTTTGGGGAATTACTGTTTGTTTTTAAATATCATGAAGTACAGTGATGTAACATTAGGGAAAAAAGACACCCCTGCCAGGTATTGAACCCAGGACCCTCTGAACTACAGTTCACTGCAATACACCAGTAGGTCAACTCAACTCTGGGGAATTACTGGTGGTATTACGAAGATATATTGAGTACCAGTGACACTACTTCTACATATAATGTGATAAATGACAGCTTACTTGAGCTTGTGATGCAGATACTTAACCAGTACACAGCCAAAGACATGTTGATGGATTGACGGGAGGCCTACCATATCATGTACAGCTGACAACTGCACAGACTGTTGCAGAATGTCCACAGTCGTGTCACCTATGTATGGTGTGGTTGTCACCAAAGCTTTATTTATTTTTATTTAACATTTGTTAACTGGGAAATTCTGACTTGGAACTAAGCCAATTTTCAGTGGAGGCCCAGGGATAAACACTCCAGATGCATATCTTTTTCTAAAGTGGGTAGGAAAACGGAGCATCCGGAGGAAACCCACATGAACGCAGGGAGGATATGCAGACTCTACACAGAAGGCACCCCAGCTGAGAATCGAACTGGAGAACCTCTTGCTGTGAGGCGACAAAGCTACCGCTGCACCACTGCGCCATCCATAATAAAAGCTATTCTGTTTGCTGACGTAATGGCAAGGCAGTGTAGATTGATTTCACAAAAGCATAACGGATAGGTCAGTGTCATACATCATAGCCATCCAAACGCACATGTTCATGCCAGTCCTGTGTAACACACTGTGTTTGCATGCACATATATCTTTGCAACTACACCTCCCATAATAATTACTCCATAGCTCTATCTGTAACATTCCCAGCATGTCTGCCATCTCAGTACCCACAGTCCAGTCTGTTGTATGGCAACGACATGCTCGGCAATGCAGCCTACAAATAACTGAGCCCTGCAATGTCCAGCAGACCTGCTTGCTGCTATCACAGTTAGTACCACCCACAGTAGCATGTCAAAGGCCTGGAGGGTGGGACACATGTCATAAACCTCCCCTACTACTGTCTGGATGGTAGTACTACTAACATATGTAACAGAGGCACATGCCTCACCTGGACTGTAATGGGTACCCTCCCCTGGCCGTACTGTGACACAACAGTCTTCACAATCTGCAGTATGACTCCTACCCAGAATGCAGCAGCTGTGGCCTGCCACACATGCAGCTATATGTTCAACTACCTGCTACAGACCTACCATACCTCCCAAACACCTAGAACAGGGCATCCACACAACACCCATACATAAAGGGTTGGGGGGATGGTCAGGTGATAGGGACATGTATCACATTCTCCCCATAAAAACACACACAGCTGATACACCAGCATCTACTACAGCAGCATGCACATTCAGACAAAAAGGATGTATAACACTCACATCTGCCTGCCTCCTTACTGAGCCCAACACACATTGTTAAACAGTAATCTGTCACAGAATCACAAACTGCTAACTGGCCAAACATAGCATGCATACCTGTGGACATAACTCATCAATCCAAACAGTATTTCTACATATCTTCTGTGATGCTGTAGCCCCCACACCTCGATAATGTCCTCCTCACAGGTCAGGAAAAGGGACAAGGCCTACATGAAGGCCTTAATTATAGGACTGTGTTCCCATGCCATCGGCTCATGGCGATGCAGCTCGGCTGTTCTGGATGTAGTTAGCTAGTGGGAGTCAAAGATTGGTGCACAGGCAATCACCTGTTCAGGAGCATTACCTACAAAAGGCAAGCTGCTGCCTATGTTAAACAGGTCTGACATTTTCTTCATGAAGACAGACTGTGATTCTGTAGGAGATTACAACTGGATTTCCTCTCTCAAAGGAGTACAGCAATATACCAGGTATGTCATAGAATTAAGCATGTAATGGAATGCAGATGGGGGGATGCCATCATGGGAAATAGGAATTTACACAGTAGGTCTCAACCACATTTCTTGGACTGGCATGTTGCTGTTACGGCTATCCCTTATGGCTCTGTCTGCATTGACCTAGATCACAGCTCTGGCCCTTAACTCACCCTGGCAATGGTCGGCTCACATATGACTTCTACTGGATTGTCTGTTGTACAATACCAACAGTAAGTGCTGGTGGATACAGCTGGTATATCACATCACATACTGTCAGTGAGCCCCTCTGTCTGTGAATGTCATACAGGCTGTGTTCAAAGATTGTCCAGGTGTCCCTGACAGTTCCTAACACACTCTGGCTAGGTCACTGTGTACTCTACACCTGTATCTCATTGCCTGACACCTATGGCTAGCATACCTGGTAACCCTCTGCAGCATGACAGCAGATTATAGGCACTAGTAGGGGGACAGTGGCTCTACCTCAGCAGCAGTGCATACATATTGAGCATACAGTGTAAGGGAATGAATACAGTACCAGATATTAATGTATCCTACTGTGTTCCCAGAGGTTTGGCATGTCACAGACACATTCCCCAAACTCTGGGGACAGCTATCATATATTGTCCAGCCAGTGTCTGGAAATCCACATTTGTCTGCCAAGGGGGTCTACATCTATCAGGCACATGTACACATTCTGCAGACATCTGGTTACTACAGATATCAGACACCCTACACCACATATGAACTGCTCTGTTGTTTTGTAGCACAGCTATTGCTAGAATGCTCACATGCACTTGTACTACCACTCACCTATTTGTCGGATGTAGGCTGGATGACATGGTACTGTAACGTTGCCCATAGAAGGCACCCAACAGACGATGGCAGTGATGGGTGTGGACATAACACAGTCTGTCACAGCACTTGGTCCATATCTGGTATTCCTGGTACCATATGAGGATACTAGGCTATGGGCCATGAGCAGCCATATGCCTAGTCCAGATGTTAGCCCATGTGTATGCAGGGCAACACCTGATGCCCCAGTCCAACAGGGACACAGGTGGTATCCCAGGGGTGTATGTACAGTTAACCATCCAGTTATCCAGGTTATGCTTGCAAAGGTGTAATTGGTTACCCTGCGTGATGTGGACAGGGTGTCCATTCCACCGCAGGGTGATTGTGTGGGACACACATCTAAGCTGCCAACATGCCCAGTTCATGTCACACACCATGTTGAGGGGCATGTGTGTATGTTAACAGAGTGGTGCATGAGTTGCACCCATGCAGCAGTTCCAGCAATGTGGAGTCTGTGATTGCCTGGTATGCCAAACTGAGGTCACCCCTGAGGAGTATGTATAAAACTGGGTAGAGGATTGCCCTTATAGCCTATCCGTGTATGGTAGATGTTTGATGCCCTAGTATCCCCTGGTGGGGAACTGTGATGTCTCCAGCTGCTATATGTGCTGTGTGATGTGAATGACTTACAGGGAATTATACACAATAATGGGCCTATTGGCGGAGAATATGGGGATGTTTATACTGTATGTCCCTTGATGACCCTTGTGTATGACATGGGCCATGTAGAAGGTGTACCTTACAATAGGAGCAACATTGTGTTGAAATGTCATGTTGCCAAAGACCTGTGTTCACAGCTCCCTCATGACTGATTGCATGCCTAGGATGTTGTTGTTAATACTGTGATTCTATGTGGGAACATCTATCTCCCCCAAAGGGGTGGACCCTGCATGTCCTGCTATGCGGCCTGAAGCCTTGTGTCTAGCAATAGTCCTGTATCTGTGTGAGACCCTCCTAGGCAGATGTCGGCATCACTAAGGCATCTCTGATGGCACATCAGCATGCAGTCATTCACAGACATGGTCTGACATGGGCTAATGGCTGTTACATGCCCTTCTGAAGTGTACATCAAACATAAGAGGCCCAAGCATGGAACAGCAGGTTACACACACAGTTATGGGTCAACTGTTTGAGGTGGATTCCCCTGTGTGGAATAGGTGAGTCATGCCAGTGCACTGATGTGCTACCCCTATGGTAACATATGGTGTGATGCATACGTCGGGGTATTATGTCTATAATGGCCATAGGGGTTATACTGTCAGTTTGTCTGGGTCATGTTTGCACAGTCACCCCCTGTCCATGGCTTTGGTGACTGTGTCATACAGGTCAAACGAGTGTAACAGATATGAACCCTTCCTTGACAAAGCCTAAGTGTGTGTGATGGATTGTGTGCAGGTTGCCAACGTGCTTGTTACTGGAGTTCACAGTAAACTGTGCTATGGCCTTGCAGAGCAGCCTAGTTAGGCTGCTGGGCCTATCATGTGACTGAGTGGGGGATGCACCACCTTAGTCTAAAGGAGTGACAGTGGTCGTCCATCAAATGGCTGGGACAAAGGCGGTAGTCAGTCCTGCTTTGAATAATGTTCCTTATGGTGTTTTACGGTTATGTTTGGGGTCTTGTAGGGTCCATCCTGTGATGCGATAGGCTCCAATGGCAGATGACTTGCATGACAGTGATGACCTTTTCCCCTACATATAGGAGACAGGGGAGGTACTGTGGCTATCTTGATGTACTGATGGAGAAGACTGGGTGGGCATCCAGTATACTATAGCAACAGCACTGGTATAGCTGGTGTCCTTGAGCACCTCAAGCGAGCAGCTGATGGTGCTTCCTGTGCTGTTGCAGACATGTATGCAGTAGGCAAGCTGACTGTCTGTAGTGGATGTAGACAGTATAAGCTCTGTGTTTTTGCAGGTTTGCAGGACTGATCCCATGCTCGTATACATGCTAAGAAGACATTGCTCCAAATTGGGCACCTGCCCCTACTTTGTCTTGGGACAGCAGTATTGCATCCCTGTTATGAACAATATATATTGCAGATGTAGACCAGACAGGTGTACATATCCTAGCAGAGGATGACTTTCAAGTCCCCCTGTATAAAAGCCGCTTTGGTGCGGCTTTGCGCGAATTTGTGCATAGCGCAGCATCGGGCAGCTCCGCTTAATTGGGTTTAAACCATTCTCGGCTCCACAAAGTCTGCTCTTCACTTTTTCCCTTAGAACTGATCTAGTTCTCATAATAAACACCCTATTCCTACTCTAAAGCCTGGCACTTGCTCACTAAAGCAATTATATGTCAGCACTAAAAAATTAAAAGCACTACACCCTCACAAACTCCCCTCGAGTACCTTGTTCCCCTTTGGCCCTTTTTTCAATTATAAAGGAATTCCTAATACTATTCTAGCATGTCCAAAACTATTCTAGCATGTCCAAAGGTCAGCTGTCAATCTCCTCTCCGGTCCAGCTGGTGAATCTGGGAATCTTGAGGCAGTGCTGCAACTGCCTCATGTACATAGACAACCCTCTCCTCCTCCCAACAAATTCCAACACGTGAGAGATGCAACCATATAGCCAAACTGGAGGCTAAGCTCTCTCAACTCACTACTGGCGTAACCAGTCAGGAGAAGAAGTTAACCACACTCACTACAATTCGAGTCTCACATAGACCTACCACGACAGCAAACCAAACACATAAACACACAAAAACATACTCGGAGGCTCTAAATAAAAATCTGCCTAAGAAGCAGAGACCTCCAAAGCAGACACCCAAGCAACCGCTACCCCAAAACAAAACACGTGCAACGCATAGCTCGCAAAGCCAGTGTGCCGAACAGTCACAGCCCTTAAGGCTAAACATCACACCTGATACACTTGTAATAGGTGACTCTATCGTCAGGCACACTGACGTCCCGCTCACCAGGCTGAACAAAGAGAAGGTCATGGTGAGCTGCCTGTCGGGCGCTAGGATCCACCACGTAACACAAGCACTCAGGTTACTCCAAGGCAAGTACAAATATGACTCAGTCATTGTCCATGCTGGTGTGAATGACCTGAGACGTACCTCCCTGGACTGCATGAAAAGAGACACAGAGGAGCTCTCTGAGCATGTAGCCCAGGCCGGTGTGACCCTGACCTTGAGTAGCATCTTACCCTCACCAAGAATGATGCCACAATATGAAGACAAGATGATCAATTTCAACAATTTGCTTAAGTATTGGTGCCATTCAAAGGGGATCCAATGCCTGTCAGCCTGGGATGACATGCTCGACAAGCCACGATGCTTCACTAGGGACGGCTTGCACCTGTCACCCGTGGGCTTTCGGATATTGGCAAAGACTCTTGCCACCCCCATAGTGCCTTTTTTAGGCAAGGCTCAAAAGACAAACCCACCTCCATAGGTATCACAAGGGATAAGAAACTAAGAGTAATGCTATTCAACGCCGGAAGTCTAAACCTCAAGATGCACGCACTCAAAACTCTCCTTAGCATGGAGAACATCGATATCTGTGCAGTAACAGAAACCTGGTTCAAGGCTCCCGAGAGCACCCCAGCAGTACCAGGTTATACCTCATGCCATGCTTTTTGGCCCCAAAACTTGGACCGCACCACAAAAGGAGGGGGAGTATCAATATTTGTCAAAGATACCCACACTCCCAGGTTGGTGGCACAGCACAAAGCATCAGAGACTATCCATGTGCAACTAACAGTGGGTAAAACTGCCTTCCAGTTTATAGCCTGCTACAGACCACCCTCCCAAACCCAGGAACCCCACTCGGCCTTCCTGAGAACATTGGAAAATATGAAGGTCTCTCCAAACACCATTATATTGGGCGACTTCAGCTACCCAAACATAGACTTGGGAGCATTACTCTAGCTCCAACACCCTAGCCCAAAGGTTCCTAGAATTTATAAACTCAGATGATATGGAACAACTTGTTACCACTCCCACAAGAGGGGAAAACATACTGGACCTGATCATCACCAACATGGGGGCTCTATGCTCCAGACCAGAAGTGTATCCCTCACTGGTAAGATCAGACCATAAACTAATTTCACTGGATATTCACATCCCGACCCCACCCCCTGCCCAGAAAACCACAGTGAAAAACTTCTCTAAAGCAAATTTCACACTCCTCAAAACTGAGGTGGAATCCTTCAAAGCCCCCGGGCCTGTGGAAAATACGGCCCAGACCGCAGAATCCTTTATAAACGCATTCTATGAACACCTTCAGGAATGCATGGATCATGCAATTCCAAATAAAATCAAGACCCAATCCTCCAAAGGCAGGCATCATGTCTGGTGGACCCCAGCCATAAACAAACTATACAATAGAAGGAGGAAGCTACTACATGATAGAGCAAAATCCCAAAAAGGGAAGGCATCTGTGATCAGTATTAGCAAAAAACTACGGGCACTCATAAAATCATCTAAGGCCAGCTTTGAGAGAAAAATTGCACAGGACACTAAGGATAATCGCAAGGCTTTCTTTAGTTATGTTAGGAACCTGGGTGGGAATTCCCAGATATGCTCAGAATTAGTCCAAAATGACAAAAATGCACCGAACCCACAGACATTGCCAACATCCTAGCTGACAGGTTCTGCGCAAACTCCCCCCCCCCTCCCCACCAAAAGGGCAAATATCTATCCCAGCAGAGTGCTGCCCCCTGACATCTCAGATGCTCAGGTAAGAGCCACCCTCTCCAAAGCAAAAAGCACAGCATCAATGGGACCAGACGATATCCTGGGCTGCGTCCTACATGAACTCCCAAGAAGAGCTAAACCCAAACATAAAACTACTGTTCAGTCTCAGCCTTACTATAGGATATGTACCCAAAGAGTGGCGTACAGCAACAGTGGTCCCTCTCCACAAAGGTGGTGCCTCAACGGATCCTGGAAACTATCGCCCCATAAGCCTGACTAGCTTGGTCTGCAAAGCTATGGAAAGGATCATCATGGACCTCATAAATAAAGATATTGGGGACCTACAGACACTGGATCCTACCCAGTTCGGCTTTGTTAAGGGCAGATCCTGCCTCTTAAACCTGGTTGATTTCTTTGAAGCAGTCACCAAGGCCATTGACGAGGGGAAGGTGGTCCAGATAGCCTACCTGGACCTCGCAAAAGCCTTCGATACAATACCCCACTCAGGCATTATAGATAAGCTCACCAGCTTAAATATAAACCCCTATGTCACTAGATGGGTTGCAAACTGGCTCAAGGACAGAACCCACATGGTTAGAATTGCTGGAGCCATGTCAGACTCCAAACCAGTTACAAGTGGCGTCCCACAGGGCTCAGTCCTGGGACCTCTCTTGTTCGGTATATATTTCTCGGAGGCACAGGCCAACACGGAAGGACTGTGGCTGACCAAGTTCGCAGATGACTGCAAACTAGGCGCCATAATCGACTCTCCAGCTGACACAAGCATCCTACAAAAGGGCCTCATAGAAACAGACAACTGGTGCCAGAGCCATGGCCTCAAGCTAAATGCCAAAAAGTGTATAGTCATCCCCTTTGGCAAAAACAAAGTTCCCACAAATTACCACATAAGTGGTAATCAAGAAGTAATTAGGGACCTGGGGACCCAAGTTGATAGCAATCTCTCATTTGAAAACCACGTGGCCAAAGTGGTTAGAAAAACATTTTATATAGCCCACCTAATCATGAAGGGATTCACATCTAGATCAGGGGAGGTCATCGTGCCTCTTTACTCATCCCTCATCAGGCCCATAATTGAGTACAATGCCCCTTTTGGGATGTACCTTACCAGACACCTGCAGCAACTGGAAAGACCCCAAAAGTACCTCACCAAGAGGATCAAAGGGCTCAAACAGATGCCATATGCTGCCCGATTAAAGAAACTCCAGCTCTACTCAGTGGCATACCGCCTGCTCAGAGGCGATCTGTGCCTGACGTATAAAGCCATGTCCAACCCGGAATTAATGGACATGCGGCACCTCAGAAAATCCAAATCCCATTGAGCTACGCGCTCGAGAAACTTGAACCTCAGCACTGAAATAAATAGGACATGCTGGAGGGACAGATTCATAACCCAGAGGCTCCCTTCACTCTGGAATAAAATCCCAGTCTAGGTTAGGCAGAGTCCCTCATTGACTCTCTTCAAGAGGAATCTTGATGAGTGGACGGGAGATCGTAGGTTTACCCCGGGTATCACTTCTGTGTCACTGTTAGACAGAGGCACAGTATACTATCCTCGAAAAAGGGCATAGCAAAATTCATTTAAAATGGGTGGCGAAAGCCAAACCCACTCTGGCTAGGCTTATAAATGCCCTAGCCTAGTATGAACCTATGAACCTATAATTGCAGAAACGTTTTAAGGTAGTCATTCTGTTCACTTACAAAAGTGATAGAGTAAAATATGTATTCAGTGTATTCAAATGCATATTTTGAGCAATAAGACATCTTTATTTCTGCACTGTCATACTCATGGTTACATGGCAAAGTCAAACATCTAATAAGGAACAGAACAAAATGCAGAGAAAATGTCAGAACATCTGGGGCACATGGGATCTAGACACTGATAAATACGTGATCTGCAAACTCAGATTTTTTTTTTTACTGCTTATGCTTCCAACGTGGTTAAGAGCAGACAAATTGTTAATTTGTTTAGCGTAATGGGAAGACATCTAGGCATAAGTTATATTGTTTTGAACAGCTACTCTCACTTAAAATATTACACACATCTAGTGTAGATAAACCAGTTTGCACACGTTGTGCTAACTTTTCATTCTGCCAATATATTTGTAAAACGGCGCACCTTACATCTATGTATACTTCCTGGGCATTTGATATTTGTGAATTAGTCACATGTAGAACATAACAGATTATAAACATGACAGTGTATATATGTTGGGCCTTCTATATTGGTCTGACTTCCTGCCCCTAGAAAAAAGAAATTCCTTCCATCTCAGTGATAGAATATGCAAATGTGACTGTGGTGCCTATTAATGGACAGACAAGTACACCCTTCAACAAAATTTGGCTATATTGGCCTTGATAAGGTAAATGCATCCATAGAGAATTCATAGAAACATAAACTAATGGGCCAAAAAGAACAGCACTGGATTGTGAATACATAAGTAAGCACTTTAGCTAACTAGATTAAATGAATTTATGTAAGAGTGAAATACACTGATTTTTGTTTTGGTGCAATATGTGTGTGTTTCACTAGATGGTGCTAGAAGATAAACAGCTCTATATGGGTTTATTGTGTTTTTTTCCATCAAAAAATGTGAATGCATATAAATATTTGTATGCAGTCATGGTACTTTTATTATGTTTGGTGCTGGAGTTATGTAGCTTTATATGCATATATTATATATATAAATCGGATATTGGCAAAGGCTCTTGCTACCCCCATAGTGCCTTTTTTAGGCAAGGCTCAAAAGACAAACCCACCTCCATAGGTATCACAAGGGATAAGAAACTAAGAGTAATGCTACTCAACGCCAGAAGTCTAAACCTCAAGATGCACTTTTCGAAACTCTCCTTAGCATGGAGAACATCGATATCTGTGCAGTAACAGAAACCTGGTTCAGGGCTCCCGAGAGCACCCCAGCACTACCAGGTTATACCTCATACCATGCTTTTCGGCCCCAAAACTTGGACCTAACCACAAAAGGAGGGGGAGTATCGATATTCATCAAAGATACCCACGCCTCCAGGTTGGTGGCAAAGCATGAAGCATCAGAGACTATCCATGTGCAACTAACAGTGGGTAAAACTGCCTTCCAGTTTATAGCCTGCTACAGACCACCCTCCCAAACCAGGAACCCCACTCGGCCTTCCTGAGAACACTGGAAAATATGAAGGTCTCTCCAAACACCATTATATTGGGCGACTTCAACTACCCAAACATAGACTGGGAGCATTACTCTAGCTCCAACACCCTAGGCCAAAGGTTCCTAGAATTTCTAAACTCAAATGCTATGGAACAACTTGTTACCACTCCCACAAGAGGGGAAAACAGACTGGACCTGATCATCATCAACATGGGGACTCTATGCTTCAGATAATCCCTCACTGGTAAGATCAGACCATAAACTAAACTCACTGGATATTCACATCCCGACCCCACCCCCTGCCCAGAAAACCACAGTGAAAAACTTCTCTAAAGCAAATTTCACACTCCTCAAAACTGAGGTGGAATCCTTCAAAGCCCCCGGGCCTGTGGAAAATACGGCCCAGACCGCAGAATCCTTTATAAACGCATTCTATGAACACCTTCAGGAATGCATGGATCATGCGATCCCAAATAAAACCAAGACCCAATCCTCCAAAGGCAGACGTCCTGTCTGGTGGACCCCAGCCATAAACAAACTATACAATAGAAGGAGGAAGCTACTAAATGATAGAGCAAAATCCCAAAAGGGAAGGCATCACTGATCAGTATTAGCAAAAACTACGGGCACACATAAAATTGTCTAAGGCCAGCTTGAGAGAAAAATTGCACAGGACACTAAGGATAATCACAAGGCTTTCTTTAGTTATGTTAGGAACCTGGGTGGTAATTCCCAGATATGCTCAGAATTAGTCCAAAATGACAAAAAATACACCAAACCCACAGACATTGCCAACATCCTAGCTGACAGGTTCAGTGCAAACTCCCCCACCAAAGGGCAAATATCTATCCCAGCAGAGTGCTGCCCCCCCTGACATCTCAGATGCTCAGGTAAGAGCCGCCCTCTCCAAAGCAAAAAACACAGCATCAATGGGACCAGTTGGTGTCCTGGGCTGCATCCTACATAAACTCCAAGAAGAGCTAAACCCAAACATAAAACTACTGTTCAATTTCAGCCTTACTACAGGATATGTGCCCAAAGAGTGGCGTACAGCAACAGTGGTCCCTCTCCATAAAGGTGGTGCCTCAATGGATCCTGGAAACTATCGCCCCATAAGCCTGACTAGCTTGGTCTGCAAAGCTATGGAAAGGATCATCATGGACCTCATAAATAAAGATATTGGGGACCTACAAACACTGGATTCTACCCAGTTTGGCTTTGTTAAAGGCAGATCCTGCCTCTTAAACCTGGTTGATTTCTTTGAAACAGTCACCAAGGCCATTGACGAGGGGAAGGTGGTCCACACAGCCTACCTGGACCTCGCAAAAGCCTTCGATACAATACCCCACTCGGGCATTATAGATAAGCTCACCAGCTTAAATATTAACCTCTATGTCACTAGATGGATTGCAAACTGGGTCAAGGACAGAACCCACATGGTTAGAATTGCTGGAGCCATGTCAGACTCCAAACCAGTTACAAGTGGTGTCCCACAAGGCTCAGTCCTGGGACCTCTCTTTTTCGGTATATATTTCTCGGAGGTACAGGCCAACACAGAAGGACTGTGGCTGACCAAGTTCGCAGATGACTGCAAACTGGGCGCCATAATCGACTCTCCAGCCGACACAAGCATCCTCCAAAAGGGCCTCATAGAAACAGACAACTGGTGCCAGAGCCATGGCCTCAAGCTAAATGCCAAAAGTGTATAGTCATCCCCTTTGGCAAAAACAAAGTGCCCACAAATTACCACATAGGTGATAATCCATTAAGTACAGAAGAAGTAATTAGGGACCTGGGGACCCAAGTTGATAGCAATCTCTCATTTGACAACCACGTGGCCAAAGTGGTTAGAAAAACATTTTATATAGCCCACCTAATCATGAAGGGATTCACATCTAGATCAGGGGAGGTCATCGTGCCTCTTTACTCATCCCTCATCAGGCCCATAATTGAGTACAATGCCCCTTTTGGGATGTACCTTACCAGACACCTGCAGCAACTGGAAAGACCCCAAAAGTACCTCACCAAGAGGATCAAAGGGCTCAAACAGATGCCATATGCTGCCCGGTTAAAGAAACTCCAGCTCTACTCAGTGGCATACCGCCTGTTCAGAGGTGATCTGTGCCTGACGTATAATGCCATGTCCAACCCGGAATTAATGGACATGCTGCACCTCAGAAAATCCAAATCCCATCGAGCTACGCGCTCAAGAGACTTGAACCTCAGCACTGAAATAAATAGGACATGCTAGAGGGACAGATTCATAACCCAGAGGCTCCCTTCACTCTGGAATAAAATCCCAGTCCAGGTTAGTTAGAGTCCCTCATTGACTCTCTTCAAGAGGAATCTTGATGAGTGGATGGGAGATCGTAGGTTTACCCCGGGTATCACTTCTGTGTCACTGTTAGACAGAGGCACAGTATACTAACCTCGAAAAAGGGCATAGCAAAATAAATTTAAAATGGGTGGCGAAAGCCAAACACATTCTGGCTAGGCTTATAAATGCCCTAGGGCAGATAGCCTAGTATGAACCTATGAACCTATATATATATATATATATGTGTGTGTGTGTATGTAATGTGTGTGTCTGTCTGTGTGCACATATAAATTTTCTGCAACACACAAATACACATATATGCGTGTGTATAAGCAGACATGCATTATATAGATATATTTATATATATTCCTGCATGTGGCAGTCGATGCAGAGGATTAAAGCTGTGTGTAAAAATGAACTGCTTTCTTTAGGATTTTTTTTCTCTACCTTCATTTACCTATTGTGAGACCCAGGGCAAGTCATTTAACTAAGCAGTGCTCTGGAGAAACTGAGCTAGGTTCCTTACTTGCCTAGGTAGTTACTAGATCATTAAGAAGCCTAGCTCAAATTTCCAATTGTCCTAAAGTACTGACTGCTCAAAGTTGCATAGTAAATGAAGGCTGAAGGAATCGTGTTTTGTACCATAGGAAGTAGTTTGTTAATAGATCAAAGCCTTTATCCTCTGGACTTCTAAACTACATACCCAGTAATTACGTATGACTGTACATATATTTTATTTACCATTTGCTAACCAGGTTAGTCTCACTAGGGCAGTGGCCTGATATCTGCAAAGACCACAGATGGTGTTTTGGCCTGGACACTGGGAACATTCTTTTACTCTTTTTTTTTTTTGTTACCTGTCATGGAATCCTTGACAGCCACCTAAGCTACAAACAATCAGTTGTTACATTTTATATGTATCGAACATGTCAGGTGATGTTTATATCCTAAAGAAAAGCATACAGGCTTGAGTAACAGTCTTGTATATTGTCAAGCATCTCTAAACTAACAGCAGAGTGAGAATTTTTTGTTTTCTTGTGTTAAATTTTTGTCAGGAAGAATGCTAATTTATAATTTCCGAATATCCAGTGTCAAGTTTATTATTGCTGAAATTTAAATGCATAAGTACTCTAATTTAATTTATAATGTTCCAAGTATGGAATGTGTGTGTGTTTGTGTATTCTGCTACAAATGAATAGTTCTACTGCCTTGGTTTACGTCACCTGACCAAGTACAAGGAGATGCTACCTGCTTTACACGGGTATAAATCAGCGACCTGCATAGAGTGTGTACTCCCTTTTCTACCCTTGATGTACTTGGTTATCCTGTGTGCCTGTCCACCAAGAAATAAGCAACTCGGGAACTAAACAGCACAGCCCCAAAGATACTGTTGACTGCTGCAATTGGTTTTACTTTTACATGTAAAACTACAGAGTAACTGTATGTTACAGCCTTTTCTTGTACAAATAGGCGCAGCACACACTCGATCAGGTCAATGCTGAGCCCTCCCTGCACTCAAACCCTCACCCATCACTCTTCCCGCATTCCAGCTTCAAACCCGCAGCTAAATTACTCTCAGTAGTTTGGCTTTAAAGTATAGACTATATTTCCGGTCCCAAATAATAATATAATTCAGTGCGCAATCAATATTATTGTGTGTGTTACACTTACCCTGCAATCATTAGCCTGGGGTTTATTGCCCAGCTCCGTTCGCTATGCTCATTGCGCTCCTCTCCCTGCCTCCATATCCCACCCCCACAACATCCACATTTAATGCAACCTTAGGTGGATTGAGTGTGGCAGTGTTTCTATCAATCCACACCTCACAAATATCTCAACACCCCTACACCACCCACCATCTAATACCACAACCCACCCAACATAAGCATGTCACTACCAAACACATTTCCAATCCTTACCTGCACTTTTCTTTCCTACATTGCATCCTACCATTGCAATACAGTGATGAACCCCACCCACTTTCAATCCACACTCACATCAACCCCCCTCAAATATCCATTACTTAATTTCACCACCCAAACTGCAAAACGTCTCCTCCCAGCACAACCTCTGAAGTATCAAACACCCTACCCTTATCAACACAAACTAGCCATACAATACAACAAACTTTTCAACTTGCATATAAAACATATACTCGGCACTCTCTCCAAACTCATTCTCAGTGGAGATGTGCACCCCAACCCTGAACCAACCCACCCACAAACCCCCCACCAATAAACCCCACCACCCTAATCACTAACAACAGAAAACCTAATGACCTCCTTTATTACAGATATTTCTAATGCTGAGAGACATTATAAAATCCAAGACCTCCAAGCCCACATAAAAATGTACTCCCCTGACATCCTTCTCCTAACAGAAACCTGTCTCAAACCTCACATCAAAAATGAGGAAATACTTCCACCTAGATATAACATCCTCCGCAAGGACAGACTATCCAGGAAAGGAGGTGGTGTGGCACTAATGTACAAACACCACCTCAATATACAAATTCTCACCAAATCAGTCCCACAGTTTGACAAGGAAGAAATTCTATACACCTCCATCAAAATAAACCCTAAGAAAACAATCAACATTATAGGGTGCTAGTTCCCACCAGGCCAAAATATTCCTCCCATAGAAAACCACCTACTTTGGTCACATCTCTCCCTATCCCAATAAACTGTCATCCTTGGGGATTTTAACATCATTTGGCTATCCTGCAATAGCAAACACCCAGCACTCCACCTAACTCATCATGGTTTCTCACAGATAATACAATCCCCCACCAGGATAAATAAATAACCCTAAAAATCACACCACTCTTGACTGGATCGATTCTTAGTAAACAAAAATCCTAACTCTTACCTGGCAGGCTGTCTACCTGACTCCCTCAGCGACCATTCCCCTACTTTCCTACTACAACACCACATAAACAATAGCAAACACATTATCTACAGATCACAAAAACCATGGCCTCCTCTCCTCCACCATATTTCTCGATCTGTCTAAGGCCTTTGACATTGTCTCTCACAACCTACTACTCTCTACTCTTTCAAACCTTTCCTTCTCCACTTCAGCCACAAAATGGTTCCGTAACTACCTACATGGCCACCAGCAATCAGTTGTCAGGGACAATAATAGATCCCCTTCCCTCCCTGTTACCATCAGAGTTCCCCAAGGCTCCATCCTTGGCCCCCCTTTCTCTCTTCCCTTTTCACAAACAACCTACACACTGCCACCAAACATGCCTCCCTCATACAGTATGCTCAGCTCAAACACTAACAGAACTCCAACAGATCACAGAAGAATCCTTTTCCTCCATTGAAAGTTGGCTATCTAATGCTTAGCTCCTCCTCAACCCAAAAAAGACCAAACTCCTCATATTCCAACCCACCAAAACCACCATAAACACCTCTCATTTCAATATCCAAGCCAAGGATAATACCTCCATATCACCAACTGCCCACACCAAACCACTTGGCGTACAGATAGACAACAACCTCAAATTTGACCCCCACATATTTCAAACAATAAAAAAAGTTCACCAAAAACTGGGTGCCCTATACAGGAACCACCAATACCTCACCAAACCAGCTAGGATTTCTATTGCCAATTCCCAACTTATATCCACCCTACTCTATGCATCACCCATACTTACACCCCTTAGACAATCTGACCTAAACAAACTTGAAGTCTGCTACAATAAAATTGCAAAATCTGCCACCTGCGCCACATACTGCAACCACCACTGTGTCTCCCTTAGGGAACTAGACTGGCTTGAGCTCCCTCAGCTCCATCACCTAACCCAACTCACCTTTGCTCATAAACTTGTTAACCACCCTCTCAGTACCCCAGCTCTTCACATACCTCTCCAGCCCCACCACTCCTCCAGACCCCTACACTCCTGCAATAAAAATCTGCTCCAAGTCACCAAAGCCAAAATCTCTGCAGGGGAAGCACTGTTCTCCTGTGCCATATCCAAGCTCTGGAACAACCTACCAACTAACATTACTACCCCCCCTAGCCATCTTTTCAAGTCTGCTCTTAAATCGCATCTAAAATCTCACTGGCTCTGTCCTTGCCAAAACCCCAACTAAATCCAGGATTTACCAACAAATTTTTAATTTCTTCTTTGATCATAACTCTAGTGTCAGATGGTGTTTTCTAGGCATTCTTTTACCTAGTATTCCTGTATGCTGTTTGTGTTTGTGTGTGTGTGTATCTGTATGTGTGTGTGTGTGTATATATATATATATATATATATATATATATATATATATATATATATATATATATATATATATATATATATATATATTTATGGAGCTTTTCTCCCCAGGCCTCCGCTGAAAAAGGACTTGTGTCCAGTCGGACTTTCCCGGTAAACAAAAATAAATAAATAATAACAAGGAACTTGTAATCCCATACATTGCAGCCTTTTACACTATTATTTAAAAAAAAGTTGAGCCCATTTTCGTTTTGTCCAAGTGTTGTGTGGGGAGTAAAGTTAGGTTCTTTTGATGAATATTGGTGTTGCCAGGAAAACTCAACTGACAGAATCAGGGGACCCAACCCCACTAGACCCATTCCTCCCTTCAGAGATTACTTAAAGCACAAACATTTATTTATTTATTTGAAGTGAAGTCTGTCCTCCCTTTTTCATTTCTTTCTTTGTTTATGCCTGTTTTTCACTGCTTCCCTTTTGACTGACTACAGTTTCAGCATACCCTGTCCCTCCACCTGGATATGACATTATCTAAATGCTGGAAGTCGCGGAAAACTTTGCCTATGGCTCCAGGAGATAGCTTTGTTCATGCAGCAAATCTCCTGTACCCCAAATTGGACCACATTATCTGAACCTCAGGGAAAACCATGCCCTACATACATCTATCAATAGAAGTGACCCATAATCCCCTTTGAAGCCACTTGCCAACTTGCTGCAAAGTAACAAAAAGGTGCAAGATTTCTCTTCTGGTGAGTCAAGCACATAGAATGCAGTCTGCCTCCTGCCCAGGTCAGTAAAAATTCCACCACCTATTACAAAACGTCCCAACTAACAGCTGAGTGAATTGGTCATTGCTTTCTTAGCGCAGGGGCATGTCCAACTCTAGTCCACCTTTACCACGTAAGACCAAATAAGGTGCTTCTCTGAAAGGTCATCTCCAAATTGTGTGAGTGTGTATCCTCTCTCTCTCATTGTACGGGGTTATATCTGTTTCCTACCACTGCGTTTTACAAGAAAAGCCCACCTACATTGTATAGTGTTGTGTGAGCCAGTGTAGGCTTAGTGGCTTATAAATTTAATTTTCTTACCCCTCTATTTTAGTCTATAAAGTATTTGTTCTCCCAGCAGTGAATAAATGTGATACAAGCTATACCTTCTGCCTTATTTCAACTCTCCCATCCCTAACCGCTTAGGGGAGCCCTGTTCTTTTCTTGACAGTTTTGCATGCCTTCAGGTATTTCACTCATCCCTGCTGTCATTTATCTTGTATATACTAATGAGGTACTGCACTGTTGTTGTAGTTTCCATAAGTATCAATAGTTAAGTTCTGCTTTCCAGCTTATACATAACACGATTGCTATGTTTTTTTTTTAATTTTGTACACTATTCGCATATTTAATTCTGGCAGTCTGCAACGTCCTGCAGAGCTACTAATTCAACATATCATAGGACATTCTTGTATTAACTGCATAATGCACATCATTTGGCCTAGACAATAAATGTTATGCTTTTGTATTTTCATTTTATTAAAGTAGATTACTTATGTTAGAATTTTCAGTTTTACTTTGTGTAAAATTAACTTATTCACAGTGAAAACAAGTCTCCTTTAGACTGTTGGAGAAAGACTCTGAACAAGGATTTAGAAAGACTGAGCAAGTGACAGAAAGATGGCATTAATGGGTTCATAGGGAAGTACTAAACAAGCTGCCCTAGCGGGCCATTTTAAGCTTAGTCTGTTTCCTTTTTGGTGCTCGAATTAACCTATCCCATTTGGTTAGAGAGCAATCATTATATATTAACCCTAATGAGAATAACTGGGATCGTACCATAGATAATTTGAAGGGACACATGCATGAGATAAAGCATTCTGGAGCTGCTTGTGTCAGTAAGTAGTACAGGGGGCAGTTCTGGGTTAAATTTCTGTTTCCCATCCATAGAATCTCCTTGTGTTTCATCATGGACAGAGATAAGCTTTGGTGTATGTGCATGGGGAGTCTGTGCCACACCAGTAATATCCTCAGTGAGGTATACCTGTCCCTCAAACCATTCTGTTGATGTTGCAGATAAGGTTTTTTAGATTTCTAGACCAAATATTTCTGATGCCATTTGATATTCTCACATGCAGTAAATCCATCAGTACTGGGTTGGAGGTTGCCTTTTATGCCAGACACAGGTCACCTCTTGGCAGTCTATAGGATGCAGAGTAATAGTGACAGGGCTTTGAACTGATCCATGAAGGACATATTGTTTAGGCTTTGTATCCTTTTTGTAAGGCAGTAATGTATCTCTTGAGAGTTCCAGTTAGTGTACATGTCCTGCCCAAAGAGGGCACTATATTTAAAGATTGGCCTAATGAGTGCTGAGTAAAGGGGGATAATGACATCCCTCAATCTATACAAAATCCCTTTGTTTGTAAGCTGTGCAATATAGGAGGACTTTCTTAGAACAATGAACATGGTTGAATGTTGGGTGACTTTCCACTTAAGTTCCCAAATCCCACACAACTAGGTCTACTCTTAGTAGCATGTTTGAGGATTAGTGCAGTCAAATGGAAATTACTGTACCTGAGCCATAGTAGTCTTGGTTAGGATGACTGATATTGAAGCAGCAGAAGAAAAAAGGATCTTTTAGGTGCTGATAACATATGAACTGGATCAGTAAGTCCAAGTGAGAGGACAATGGCAACAGAATGTTGAGGTGCATCTCCAGGGCGAAAGACTAAGATAAAAGGAGTAATGCTTCCACTCTGCTGGGTCATGGTGAGGCCACACTCTGACTACTTTTTGCAGTTCTGGGGATTCTCCAAGGAGATGGAAGTCAGAATGCTGGCAGGAGACCAGAAGAAAGCCAACAGAATAGTGCATGGGATGGGACGAAAAAGGATGTGACCAGAGACTAGAGAAGCTAATGTTGCTCCCTTTAGAAAAAAAAAGAAATAAGGGACATGATTTTGGTTTGAGATATAGTTAGGAAGATGTGAAGGCTTCACCTGGAATGGGTAAGGCAAAGACAGAAGAGGAGGAGGCAGAAGATGCAGATTGAAGAGGGTGATTATTCCTTGAATCTCTGAAAGTGCTTATTATTTTATTATTAATTTAATTTATTATTTTATTGTTACATTATTATTTGAAAGGGTTATGGAAGCATGGAAAAGATGAGAGTATGGGTGAATTTATAAAAGTATTCAGAAATAGGATAGGAGGAGAAGGGGTAAGCGAAATAGGGACTGAGAAGGTGGTAGAATGTTGAATGTACCTAAAATGCAGATGAGAAAGGTGTGTCATCTGTTTCTACTGTCAAGACAGTGTTATTTAACAAAAGGTAGGGTGTGTCACATTATTACTGAAATGAATGTGTAAGAAGTGGCCATGTGAGAGTAGATAAATTACTACTTAAATGCTGATATCAGAATCAGATAAAAGCTATTTGATCTGGTTTAATTTCACTAAGAAGTTGCTAATAAGCATAGGAATTTTTAAGGCATGACTTCTACACTATTACTGTTTGCAACTGGAGAAAAGCACAAGAACTACATTCAGCTTTACAATGCTAATACAAACCACAGGTCACATCTTAATCGAGTTTATGAAGGGGGCAAGCTCTATCGATGTGGGATTGTGTCCCTTTTCTTCTATCAGCAATCTGTCCAATCTGTGAGATTGTATAGCTCCTTTGATAAGTTCATGGGACCTCAGCAGTAGCTATGATGGGTGTAGAGCAGCTTGCCTCTTGTGTAATTGTGATGTCCCCACTCTGGGCCAGTAATCAGGGAGCCTAAATCCTGACCACTGGTGCTAGAGAGGGATGTTCACATGAAACAAAAATGGATACACCCAGTATTTCCAGAAGCAACTCTCTGCATCAATCACAATTTCCCTTAAGAGCACCCAGGGAGAACACTCAATCTGGGGTTTGGGTTTTACCCTCCAGGTCTCCAGTAACACTTCCTACTGGCACAGCTGTAGGGTTGTGTCCTCAGCTGAGTGTCCAAGCCAAGTCCTCCAGCACCCTCTCTCTGGAACCCGTGCTTTGTGTCCCTGCTCCAAGCAGGTGACACACACAATCTCTTTGAGATTTGATTTTCACACACACAATCTCTTTGAGATTTGATTTTCACACACACCTGGGAAAGTCTGGCACAGATTTACTAGCTATGCCCCCTTTTGTCCAGACTATAAGGCAGTTACACCACCACCAGACACTCCAAAGCAAGCTACTGTAAGGCTCTTGCAAGGGTACCCAATTATACTCTGTGAAATTAATACTAATACAAATGGTAGTGTTTGGCCAATGTGGTAAGGCTTTCAGGAGTAGCCAGAGCTATGACCGAATATGTGAGTACTCTCCGAGATTAAAATATTCTCTAGAAGACCAGCCACAATGAAAAGTTGAAATGTATTTAATGTTGTGTCTTTCAGCATTTCCCGGTTAGGGGTCGCCACAGCGGAACTCCGGTCTGCTAATGATTGGCAGTAGATTTTTACGTACCGAGTTGCCAGCCCTGACACACAACCTTCAACAAAGGTACGCCCATTCACGCATGTCTCCACACAGAAGACGCTCTAGCTGAGAATCGAATGGGACAACGTCTTACTGTGAGACGACAACGCTACCGCAGCACCACCACCGCAGTACCCTTTAAATGTATTTAATAATAAATAATAAAAGAACATGAAAATACTAAATGTCTATTTACAATAAACACCAGAATTTCAGTCACAGGAAATGTTAAAATAACATAGATGAATAGATTCACACAAATACAGAAAAAGAATATTTAACTAACCTCACTATATTTTCCTGACTGATCTAAAGAATTGTTCCCTGGTTAGAGCAAGGCAAGATGTAGTAGGTGAGAGAGCCATTGTCAGGTTACAAAAACAGACTGCTCTGAGACTTCAGTCTCACCTAGTATTGTTTGTCTTTTCAGCTTTTCCCGATTAGGGGTCATCACAGCGAAACTCCATTCCACTAATGATTGGCAATAGATCTTTTATGGTGCAGAGTTGCCAGCCCGACGCCCAACCTTCAGCGAAGGCACACCCATTCACACATGTCTTTCAGAGGCCACTCTACCACAGGGAGGACATGCAGACTCCACACAGAAGGCACTCCAGCCGTGAATTGAACAGGAGAAACTCTTGCCCACCTAGTATTAAACATTTTTATTGCTGGATTACATAATGACATCCCACACACCTGGTCATCTGACTTCTGGTTCCCATGTTTCCCTCCTTGGCTAGAAGCTGTCAGGATTTAGCACATATGTGTCAGTAATACACACACACACACACACACACACACACACACACACACACACACACACACACACACACACACACACACACAGCCTTACTAAGATCTGCTACAGCTCCTGGAAGTCCTAAAACAATCCCAGACCTCCACCCTTCCAAAGTACCAATTAGTTCACCCCAATGGCAATACTAGTAGCTTCCTGGTACAAATTGTTTGTCTCTGGCTGCATTGAGAAATGAAGATACAATCTTTATGTCCTAAGTCAGGTAATTTTAATGTCAAACTATTTTCAGAGTTTGAGATTAACCTCTTCTCTTCCAGTATCCTCTATTAAGATGTATACATTTAAGCAGTTACAATAATACATGTATATTTCTTTCTGTCCAGCAGGGCACATTGTTGATGCATTTTAACACAAGCAACTTTACAAGTACAGTTTTCAAAACAAGCAGTTGTACAAATCAGTTTGATATAGAAATGACATATAATTCTTTACAAATTCCAGCTAGCTGTGTTGGCATATGTTACACATTCACTGGCATACTTCTCCTGGTATAGCTGGCAATACCTCACATCATCACAGATTAATAATCATTATTTGTGCTATTACTGACTATTTCATCTTTGGTATCTTTAGGTGCTCGGTATGATTTTGGTTAGTTACTGTTTGGCAGAAAGCTTTGCATGTAAATACAGAACATGTATGTGTGGGCCTGCTGTGTGTGTGTCTCTCTCTCTCTCTCTCTCTCTCTCTCTCTCTCTCTCTCTCTCTCTCGGGTATTTTGTATGTTGGTAAAGATGGTTGCTGAGTAAAAGAGTGTAGGCCAAAGGCGGGAGAATGTAATTGATTTCTTTCAGTTTCTGTCAGGAAACGTTTAGCTGAGTAGAGGGAGCCTAGCTTCTTGTGTATTTAAGTGAAGTGTTGTGTCATCAGTTTCCTTTTTTGCATTTTCTACATGGTGTCAGGGTATCATGTCAACTGTTGCCATCTCACTCTATTCAATGCCACTCTCTTGCCATCTTTGACACTCATTGCTGACTGTCACAGGTCTTCTGTCACACAGTCCATTCATCTCTTTGCAGGACACCCTTGTTTACTCTTGCCTTCTTCCAGTCTGTCCCAAATCTTCCTCACCAGATTGTCTTCTATTTTTCTGCACATGTGCCCAAACCACCATAATCTGTTCTCCCTGACCTTTTTTTGCAAGTGGAGCTATTTTGGCTTCTGATGTTATGTCCTCATTTCTTCGTCTATTCCATAGTGTTCACCATGCCACCTGTCTCAGGTACTTCATCTCCACCACATCTAGTTTCCTCAGCTACTCTGTCTTTACTGCAAAGGTTTTATGTATGTGGTAATCAAATTTCAGATTTTCAGATATGTACACCTAGCAGTGTGGTATGTGGGACCTATTCTATTTTAGTATTGTTTGAGGAGGTAATGGAGAAATCAGTTTTTTGAATATTTAGTTGTTTGAGGAGTAAAAAGAATGTTTGGATTTTTTGAGGTTGAAAAATAGCTGTGATTTTGTCAGCAATGTTCTAGATAAGACAGTTTTTTTGTAGGTGAATATGATGAGAGATGGTGTTAAAAGCTTTAGAAAGGTCAAGAAAAAAGGACTTGCCTAAAGTTTCCCTCATTTCTTTTTACATTGACTACATTAGTAAAGCTAAGGAGGGCAATGGTGGTGGTGTGGCAAGGGCAAACTCTTAAGTTGAAGAAAGAAGAGAAAATTGTGCGATATAACCGTGTATCTGGATTGGTATACATTTCTCTAATACTGTGTGAAAAGGGGGAATAGTATAACAATTTGTCTGTAGTTATTGAATTCAGTTTAGTTGCTGCCTTTATGAGGAGGTAAAATGTGTAGCTAATTTCAGAGTAGAAAGACACAGGATTCTTTGATAGGGCAGTTTATTATGATGGATACTCAGAAGATTGTTGCTTCAGTTATGATTTTAATATATTTTGCTAGTAGATATACAGGTGCTAGGGAAGTGGGCTTTAAGTTTACAATATGTCTCAATGGTTGAAGTATGGACTTGTTGAAAAGTGAAGATATAAGGATATCTATCGGATTGTTTTAGAACTTTCAGAGTTGAGGGGACTAAGTTATTAAGGAAAGACTGCATTTAGTTAATGGGAGTAAAAATGGCCGGCACTGTTTTCCGAGTCATTATGGTTGGTTATTATAGGAAAAGTTGTCAAGTGACTGGATTTAATAGCGGATTTACAAAGGATCAGAAACTTTTTTTTGGATTGGTACGGTTTAAAAGATTTGTGTAATAGTATGTTTTATCAGACATTCTAAATGGCATTTGGCATGCTAATTGACTGGGTCTTATTCATGGACCAGATTTTATAGAAGGGGTACAGTTGGCTTTAAGTAATTTTGCTATCACCTGGGCAAGTTCAGTTAATGTATATTTAAGAAGGTTTTATTTAAATCCGAGAGAGCTTCATCTACAGGGATGTTTTTCAGTTATTCTAGAGAACTGAACCCTAGCCTAGCAAGGTCCAAACTGAGAGACGTATATCTAGTGATGGTCAGGTATATAACTGCAAATATAAAAATTTGTTTGAAATACTGATTAATGTGTAAATGAGTTCATAGGTTGGTACTAGTATACAAGCCTAGCCATAACAATTCCCTGGCTATTTCTTCCCACACTATTTACTTCCCTGGACCCTTGTTTAGCAGGGCGACTGACATGATCCCCGGGGTGAGTTATCTTGCAATTTTTAACTATGAGAAAGCTTACAGATTAAAATGTAATTGTGGTAGAAAGAGAGAGGTGTAGTGTTACAGCAGTGCATGGAAAACTAAATTACAGCTCAAGAAGGCACACCGTACTGGTGTTCACAGTTGCCTGTGAACAGAAGGGGTGGTAAGATGGAGGGCCCTACACTACTTTAGTGTAGTAAATTGCATCTGTAATTAGGCTGTAGGGTCCAGGTGGCAGAGCAAGAAAAACCTGAGCTTGGTTTCAAGAGATACTTTCATTTTCTTTAATTTTTTTTTTGTTTGGTATTAAAGCTTCTTCTTCTTTCAGCTTTTCCCGGTTAAGGGTCACTACAGCAGATCACCTGTCTGATCATGACTGGCAGTAGAGTTTTACATTGTCGAGTTCCCAGCCCGGCGCCTAACCTTCCACGGAAGGCACACACACGCACGCACTCGCGCCTAGGGCCAATTTAGTGTGTCCAATCCACCTACACCATGTCTTTGGGATGTGGGAGGAAACCTACGCAACCACACAGATAGATAGATATATATATATATATATATATATATATATATATATATATATATATATATATATATATATATATATATATAAAATTTGAGTAATATAATCATTTTAATAAACATTAACTTATCCTTACAAGTAAAAAAAAAAAAAATGTCTATTTTTTTATAAAAAGTAACACTTCAATTACTTTTTCAAAATTATTATTAATAATTGTACTCTCATCTGGATAGATTTTTATTCCTAAATATTTTAATTATTTTCCTTCCCAACTATATTTATACTTAAGCTTACTATCTATTAATTGATTTAACACTAAAGTTTCAGTTTTACTGCTATTAACTTTCAGCAGAGATACTTGAAACGTTTCACTTTCCTCATCTATTTCTTTGATCAAATACTTCAAATCTCCTACAGTTATCAAAATATCTACAGAAGCTGTATGTTAGATTGACAATCTGTTAATTGAGAATCCATCAATTTTTCCAGTGCGTCTTATACCATTAGCTAAGGGTTTGATAACTAATGCAAATAATGGGGGGGGCGCAAGGGACATCCTTGTTTTGTGCCTTTTTTAAAGTGAACCCTTGAGAAATGCAAGATCCAATTTTAACATATGCTTTGGAGTCTCTCTACAGTTTTTTTTAAATATTCCAATAAACTGTTCTGGAAATGCAAATGCTTCTAAAGTTTTAAACAAGTAGTTCCAATCTACATAATCAAAAGGTCACTCTAGCTAGGCTAATTAGGCCAAT
The DNA here is from genome assembly GCF_019279795.1 of Protopterus annectens. Classification (NCBI taxonomy): domain Eukaryota; kingdom Metazoa; phylum Chordata; order Ceratodontiformes; family Protopteridae; genus Protopterus; species Protopterus annectens. The sequence continues at coordinate 774,106,567 of NC_056725.1, forward strand.
TTCTTGTTCATTCCATTTGCTAAATCTAAGATAGTTACTACCTTTTTTTTATATTATCGTTCATTAATCTATTGACTATAAATCCTGTTTGATCTTAATTAATCTACTATATCTCATAATCTTGTGGTGAAAATGGATCAAGAAGTGCTTTCAGTTGATGGGGAAATTTATAAGCCAAGTAGTATTTGTAGGAAGGTTTGAGGCACTAAGAAGAAAGAAAAAAGCATACCGGTATATCATGAGAGTGAAGATTACAGAATACAAACAATACACATATAGCAAAATTAAGTTTTCCTTTAACAAACAAAGCAAAAAATAAGCTACTGTTATAGGGGCCAGTGACAAGTATGCATAATTACAATTGGTTCTGCCCGTGTGCTCTGGTGCATGGCTGAAAAAGGTCCATGGACCAGCCATCTTACCGAATTAATAAAAAATAGATAGATACACAGATGCTTATATAAATGATGGAGTCTTCCCTAACTCACAGGGCAGTTCTGTGAGCTCAGATACAGAGGTAAGTCTAACCTCTTGAAACTGACTGGACACCACTCTCCACACTGTCTACTTTTGATGATACCCATGAATAATTTCATGAGGTGTATTTTTACCCCCACAGTACTATATACCACTCAAAAATCTAAGTCAAAGGTAACAGTCCTAATTGGGGTACCCAGTCCATAAAAACATATGAAGGATGGGGACCTTACTTTAATGTTACATCATATCAAATACAGGCAAAGACATATTGTCCATGATGCCTGCCTAACCTATTCCATAGCAGTGATTTCTGTAAAACATTTTTTGACCACAGTTCTGCTCCACCATTTCCAGTAGAGAGGTCCTTGAGCAAACAACTCATTTAAACAACCAGAGTGTTACTGTCATGTTCCTACTGGGTGGTCTAATCCACTGCAGGTCTTCATGCTTAAGGTTCTTTGTTAAACCAAAGCATTCACCATATGTGGTTTTATATACCTAGATTAAATTCCACTCTGCCATCCATAGGACAGTGAGACTCAACCAAGGCTTCTTAGTGTCTGTACATAATTTCATTTTTTTTTTACTGCCTGATGCACTGTTTTTTTTATATCCTTTGAATTTGCTCTAACTTCAAAATGTATTTTTAGGAATCTCTATTTACTCCTCAAAACAACAACATGAAGTACAAAGTACTCAAACTGAAATTAATTTGTTTTTACAGGCCGTGGCAAGCCCCTTACACTTCAAACCCTGCAACGTGTGTGTGTGTATGTATATGTGTGTGTGTGTGTGTGTATATATATATATATATATATAAATGTATGTGTGTGTACCAAATTCCCTACTATAGTGTAATCTTGCAGATGAAATGACCAGCAATTTGAGATCTTAAGTATTGGTAAATTTTGTTGGTCTTTTCATCAGTCAAACAGGTGATTATTCACACACATGCAGTACTCCCATTTTTAGAACTCTGTGTCTATAAATAGCTGCAGTATTCTTGCCTATACTGTACTAAACTGCAGCAGAGATTCAGAATTACCTGAGGATTCTTGGACTTATCTCAACATAAAATCTATTATTTTATCAGTTTTATATATAAATAATGTGTTGTCAAACTGGACTTTGAAAGTCCTGTTCTAAATGTGTTATATCACCATGATAGGTGATATCAGCTTTCCTTGCACCAAATGACATAAATTTAATTTCACTTATCACCATAAACATGGGATTGGGGTGTCTCATCAACCTTCACCATCTCCAGCGATTCATCGACACACTCTCTCTTCTTCAGCAGTCATGCTTGATTGTCGCAATTCTTTTCTCTTTTCTCATGCTGTCTATCCATCCCCTTACTTTATGCCCTTGTTTTATCTTGCCTTCCTTCTTTCTCTCCCAAATATTCTTTACCCGATCATCTTTTGCTTTCCTGCATATGTGCTTAAACAGTCTTAATCTGTTCTCTTTGACCTTCTCTGCAATTGGTGGTGCAATGCTATCTTCTGCTCTGATCTCATTTCTTCATCTGTTCTGCAGTGTGCATCCTACTGCCTGTCTCAGGCACTTCATCTCTATTTCTTTAAGCAGGTCAGAAATGGATGCATTTCTGCAGTTGGAGAAAGCAGAATTCTTAACACAAGCAGATGAACTACTCATCTCTGTGAAATCCTTTTGATAGGGAATGCGAGGAACAGTGGTACCTTATAACAATCCAAATACCTATAAAATAGGTGTGAAAAGACATTCCTTCTCTGCAGGTATTTGACGAACTCTTGTCACTATTTCTTGAGAATAGTGTTTAAACTTATGACAGGCTTCCTTTCTTAAGACTCATAACTATATCTTGCATGTGAGACTGAATCTCTTACTACACTTCTACTTTAAATTGGTCATTGAAAGGGTGACTAAAGTAATGTTAACAAAAGGCGAGGAACAATGTATTTTTTTATCATCTGCAGATGGTATCCCTCCATGTTTTACCCAATTGGCTGTTAACTGAATTACCAAGCCAGTAACGACCACAATCAACAGGTCACAGACTGAAAACAGAAACCCTAATCTGCGGATGGCATATGCTCTGCAACACATAGAACCAAGCTGACTTCTTCCAGATGGGCCTATATTAATTCATCAGAAACTAATTCCAAAGAATGGCCGTTTATCGAACGTTCACTTAGTGAACGTTTTTCTAAGGGAAGAGAATTGCTCGTCACCCACACCGACTGTAACACAAACAACATTGTATATCAAACCCTCCAAAGTGGGGGGCTGCACACTCCCCTCTTATATATACAATCTCTGAGATCACACTACGGTGGGGAAAAGGGTGAATTTCCTAATGCTGGCAAACTCCCTTCCCTTAAAAAATGTTCGTTGAATTGAACTTTCGATTAACGGTTGGTTTGTGTTTGAGCGGCTGTTCATTGGAATTCATTTTCGACTAATATAGACTCATTCTAGACACTTGAAATTCAAGATTTACCTTACAGTGTTGCAGTCAGATATGCATATTTGTTATTTTCTGCAGCTAGCCTGATCCTATATATTAATACAAAATGAATAATTTAAAGGTAAGCAGACAACATTTTCAGATTTGCTCGAGTCTCCCCTAAAACAAGGTTGAGCCATCTCAAGGAGGCTAGTCTTGGTCTAAATCATTCAGTGCCATCTACCCCACACAGAAATGAAACTGATCAGAAAGTGTTTTATATAACTTGAAAAAGATCCCCAAAACTGTTACATAAAAAGAAACCTTGATCGATGTAACTTTCTTTATCTCCTGTTTTCTCCTGCTTCTACAGTCACTGTTTACACCATTTGATTGTCTGTGAAATTTCGTATTATTGTCACATCATATGTCAACTCAGACTTCTCAAAAGGTTGTCTGGGTGGGTAGGTATGGGGGGAAAGCTGCATCTGAAACATTTGCACCCTTAACAAAACAAATAAATATGCTTAAGTATTAACTAAGTAAATCATCTCAATTTGGAAAATTTAGTACATCCCTTCTAACAAGCATCAGCAGCATGTTTGATATTGTATCATACTAGCAAAACTTGGAGCAAAGTATATGGCTATATTTTAAGTACATTTTAAACCTAACAGAATAATATCTGTCCTTTCACTCCTCTCTCACAGCAATTTTATGACATGAGTGTTGTTTTTATATTATACAGTTGATTTTAAAATTCTTGATTGACAAATACTAAAGATTGTTTTTCGTTGAGCACTTTCATTCTTCTGAAACAGTTCTAAATAGCTTTAATATCTCTGCAATCTGGCAAATGTATTAAAACGAATCTTGGTGGGTTGGGTTCTGTAGGGAAGTACAAACTTAGGGAATGATGTGCTTTCTTGTTTCTCAAAATGTATTCTTTAGATTGACAGGTTGCCCAACAGTAGCTGCTTAATATGCTTTTGTGCTTGCAAGTCTTTCGGAGCATCTCCTTGTACATCACAGAGTTGCCAGTTGCTGTGAAATGACCTATTTCCCTGGGCTTCAGGATTTCTGATAAGAGCTTTGCTGGTTGATAAACATAAGAGCTGCATTGATTTATCTGACAGGGCTGCTGTGTGCTACGCTGTTTTGAATATGCCACTTCATCAACTTCAGATCCTGTTTCATGTCATCAGCTGAACCCTGAAGTTACCTTCACAAAGTGGTCATCTGGTTTTGCATGGATATGCCTCTTATGGTTTAATTCTCCCATCTTCTAAGTCTGTATCCTGAAGTTAAAGCTTTCTCTGAAGGTACTCCAGACCCTTTTGGCTTGCCTGATGCAACTCTGGGCTCGGTGTTTGATTACTGGATTTACATACCTCAGATTTACTCAGGAGGTGATATTCTTGTACTGCTTCAGGCTGATAGGGAAAGAGAACTGAATGATGGAGGCTACATGCTATTTTCCCCTCAAGGACCAGAACCCACATTGAAAGTATGCCTTACATTGTGAAAACTCAGAACTAGAGACAGTATTTTGTGCTTTAATTAAATTATTACAGAGGTTAGAATATTTTATTTTAGGATTTAGGATTTTATTATCCTGAGAGAGTAATTTAGAGTTCTTGCCTCTGAACTAATGTGGCTGCATGTGAGTATTTAATTGTTTCAATTTAAGTATGATAGTAAGCTTTGGGATCAGCTGAACTCTGCTGTTGACATCCTTAGTTAACACAAGAAAAATAAGAACACGAAAGACTGTGAGTACCAGAAAGGAGTTCAGGTTGCTGCTGCCATTGAGCATAAAATGCTGACGTATGTCCATTAACCTGCACTTACAAGCACATTAATGTCTTCATTTTAACATAACCAGATGGGTGGTCTACAGCACAGTTCCTCAATTTATACTGAGTGCATCTCTGGTTGAAGTTTTTGAAAAAGTACTGTACTGCACAAAGCATTACACAAAGTTAAGGTGCTGGAAGTTGGGGTGTAGGTTTTTCCTCCAAGTAATACTTCCTCCTACAGCTTTAACAGGTTCACTGTCAAACAGCAGTATGTGTGTCTGTCTGTCTGTGTGTGTGTCTGTCTGTCGGTGTCTCTGTCTGTCTCTGTCTGTACTGGCTTTGCCCTGTAATGCAAACTCCTTCCTTATCAAACACTACAGTAATTAATAAACTTCACATTTGTACTCTGTATAACAAGTCACTAGTAAACAACATTCCACAACAGTCTCTCAGAACTGGTATTTATGGTTTAACATCTCCCTCTCTGGACAGTGTATTAAATGATGCAGGAGTTCAAAACGTGTCCTGTCATAAAGCAAAAGTTGGGGTAATGAACCAGCACTTAGTGCTGCTAAGGTTTTGTCCCTGATGGCATTGCCAGTTACCTAGGTTTGATTAAAAGATCCAGGCAATAGGAACTTTGAATGAGGAGATGGGGGTAAGCATCTAAAAGTGACAGCCATGTTGGAGGCAGCAAGAACAACTCCACTGAAAATCGCTTCCTGGTTAAGGCCAGGAGGGGAGTTTGTCATTAGAAAAAATACAGATTAGGTAGAAACAAGTGTCCATTGCAACAGAGTTCACTGTATATGATGCTCATAGTGAATGGCACTTATCCTTTCCACATAAAAGTAAGTTCTCAAGCCTATGATGTGCAGACTAAAGTGCAAATCCACAGTTTTTCCCAGGAGTATTGGAGAGATCAGGTAGAAGCATATCACAGGGGCTCATAGCCAGACATTATAAAAAAGTGGAGTATCTCCTGATGTTAAAATCTGGCTTTACCATTATTTTATATATATATATATATATATATATATATATATATATATATATATATGTGTGTGTATGTATGTATATATATATATATATATATATATATATATATGTGTGTGTATTTTTTTTATCTTGCCACCTTTCATGTATTTGTCAACTGTTCCCTGTCAGGATTATTGAAATACAATTAGTATCTTACCTTTGGCAGACTGTAGGCTGCAGAAGTCCAGTACCATGCATCTTTCTATTTTTAAGTAGTATATGCCCCCCACAGATTACCATGAGCAGCTAATGAGTTCGATTGTGAGCCACTCTGTGTGTAACCATAAAAAGTCGTCATAGGTGAAGCCCCCCCCCCCAGCTCCAACCATACTCATGGGCTAACCCTAACCTTGCCCTTAACCTAGTGGCAGCTGGTGACTTCAAAGCGGGGGGGGGGGGTGCTGCAAGAAGCCACTGAATGGCTGGGGCTAATTGGCATGGTGTGTAGCGCTACTACTGTAATCACAGGGGATGATCACTGACCTAACAGACAGGGTCTGTCACTTTTATCCTCAGACTAGCTTAGTACCTGCTTATTGCCACTTTGTGGCTTGTATTAACCTCAGATGCCTGACTGCAATCAGCAAGACTAGCTTTGGGTGAAATGGAGCCCCTCGCGAAGGACTCCATGTCTCCCCTATTGCACATTGGTCCCACCTGTACCTCTCAGTTGCTCCATCCCTGTATTCCCATCTTCATTGGTCCACAACATTTAGATTACTACTTTTTTTTTAATTTTGTCTTTCTTTTTAGCCTTATCTGGCCAAGATTCCACTGTAATAAGTGTGGAGAAAGTAACTGAATTAAACTGGGAGTTTGGAAACTGGTAGGACCGCATATGTCACTGGATTGTAGATGTTCTGAGATGCATCTTGGAGCTTTTTGCATTCTTTTAATTGGGTGACAGCCTGAGCAAAAATCATCAGTAAGGAAAGAATGTCAGTCATATTTTTACTTTAAATCACAAATAAGTTGTGTTTTAAAGCTTATTGTTCAAAACTACCAAAGTAGTAGTTCCTATAAACCCAGATGACAAATGCTTGCAGGGATATCTAAATCCTATGTGGAGAAAATGTCACCCTCTCTACCTCTCCAAAACGTGTACTTAAGGGTCCGAGGAAGGAAACCTGTGAGCCTGAATAAAATGAACATACAAGCAAGGGGATACATGCATGCTCCACACAGAAGGAATTACAGCCAGCACTCAACCAGTGAACCAAGAACTATCAGATGGCAATGCTACATGCTGGGCTACTGTGCCAGTGATCATTTGCAGGAATGTATCTTCACAGCTAACTGCTGCCAGAATACAGTGTTCAAGCCACTACAACCCCCCCCCCCCGCCGCCAACATGCACACACCACACATACATATCAATCTTTTAGCTTGAGACTCAGAGAAAATGCTAAAAAAATGGTAACAAAAGGCCAAAATCAACGACAGATGCATTTATTTATATACTTGGAAAGTTCTACAAGAACATTGGATAGCGGGCTTTACACTAGCATTTTTTTTCTTGAAGGCTATTAAGTCTGATATTCAAACATCTGTTGTTATTTAATGAAGGCAATCCTAATTATTTTGCCAGGATAAAAACAAATACTTTGAGGAACAAGTCAAAATATGAGGCTAAAATCTGAGACAGCAAAATTAGGGGCTGTTGAGAGGATCCATTCACCCTCACAAACATATATATATGTGTGTGTGTTATATATGAGCACATGCCTCTGCGACTCTCCATTACAGCCACAGGCATGACTCTGACTGTACATCACATTAGTCTATCTGTGATCAAATCAATGGAAAAATACATTTATAACGATGACAGAATAATGTATCTTCTGAGCTCACTGTTGTCAAAATACATTGTTCAAGTCTCTGTATACCTCTTAACATTTTATTTCATAAATAAAGGGAAAATAAAAAGAAAACTAATGAGGATAAAGGACCAAGTCAAGGACCAGTATTAGTTGCCTTTATTTATTAACAAAGTTGATAAAATAACAGGTTTTGTATTAGTATTTTTTTCTGAAAGTTATTAGGACGGAAACTTTATTATGTAGAGACTTGATGCTCGTTGCTCTGCCAGAAGAAAAAAAAAAACAGACTTTACAATGAACAGGTAAAATTATGAGCCAAAAATCAGGGACAATTCACAGTAATATAGACACACACACACACACACTCTCCTTCTCTCTCTCGCTCACTTAAAATGTCTTTCTACATCTAGAATAAGTGACACACAAGAAAAATGCATGTACACACACTAAATAAATACAAAGTTGGCCCCATGCTTTTATTTCCACAAGGTCCATAACCTTCCTTTCACTTTCTGAGGCTGCTTACGTCACCTGAGTCAGACTGAGCCAATAGAAATGTTCCTTTGTTATATTATTCAGCAGCCCAATGAGATACTTTTAAGTGACTTTCCCATCTTCTACAAAAGGCCAGGAAGACATGTCATAAGGCATCATTGCCTCATTTTTGATTTGGAGTGGGCATACTGCTGGCCTTTTCTTGAAAACTGCCTGGCAAACAATGTAAGCCAATTTCTTTCTTAGTTCTTCGTTTTTAACTTGCTATAGCTTGGATGTTCTCAGAACTCCACACGAGTGCATGTGTTGTCCTCATCATCGTCATCTTTTGGCTCTTCCCGTTAGGGGTCGCCACAGTGGATCAACTGTTTCCATTTCTTCCTGTCCTCTGCATCGTGCTCTGTCACACCAACCACCTGCATGTCCTCTCTCTCACCACATCCATAAACCTTATCTTGGGCCTTCCTCTTTTCCTGTTACCTGGTAGCTTCATCCTTAGCATCTTTTTCCCAATATACTCAGCATCCCTCCTCAGCACATGTCCAAACCAATGTAATCTTGCCTCTCTGGCTTTGTCACCAAACCTTCCAACCTGGGCTGACACTCTAATATACTTGTTCCTAATCCTGTCCAACCAGTGCAAATCTTAACATCTTTAACTCTGCCACATCTAGTTCTAACACTTGCCTTTTTGTCAATGCCATTGTCTCCAACCCATATAACATAGCTGGTCTCACTACCCTCTTGTAGACCTTCCCTTTCACTCTTACTGGTACTCGTCTGTCACAAATCACTCCTGACACTCTTCTCCACCCACTCCATCTTGTCTGTACTCTCTTCCACACTCACCATTACTCTGAACTACTGATCCCAAGTATTTAAATTCATCCACCTTTGCCACCTCTACTCCTTGCATCCTCACCATTCATCTATCCTCCCTCTCATTTACACACATATATTCTGTCTTAGTCTTGCTGACCTTCATTCCTCTTCTCTCTAGAGCATATCTCCATCTCTCCAGGGTCGTCTCCTCTGTTCCCTACTCTCACTACAGATCGCAATGTCATCTGCAAACATCATAGTCCATTGGGACTCCTGTCTGATCTCATCTGTCAACCTGTCCATCACCATTGCAAATAAGAAAGGGCTCAGAGCTGATCCTTGATGTAATCCCACCTCCACCTTAAATGCATCCGTCCCTCCCACCACAGACCTCACCGCTGTCTCGCTTCCCCCATACATGTCCTGTACCACTCTTACATACTTTTCTGACACTCCCGATTTCCTCATACAATACCACAACTCCTCTCTAGGCACCCTGTCATATGCTTTCTCTACGTCTACAAAAACACAATGCAACTCCTCCTGACCTTCTCTGTACTTCTCCATCAACACTCTCAAGTATCTGAACAAAACAGTGTAAGAAGCTTCTCAGTGTGGAAGAATTCCAATCCATATATATCTAGTTAATCATTGTATATTAATCACTACCATTATATGATGTGATTAATATACAGTGATTAACTAGATATATATGGATTGAAAATCTTCCACACACAAGTTTCTTGCACTGTTTTGTTTTTGGACCCACTATACTTGTTTAGTGAGTTGTTTGAGATTTCAGGGATACCAGAAAGATTACTTGTATTTAAGTTCTGAGTTCTGCAAAAACATCAGAGCTAGAGAAAAGTGAAAAAAAAAATTAAAGTAACAGTCTTGTTTGTTTTGTTTGATATTTCATCTGGGAGTGGGCCAGTACCATGAGTTGCCTCTGGCTTAACCCCAACCATGCACAGTACTTAACAAAAGCCTTTTCCCGAAACAGTACTACCTATTCAGCTGATGTCCTATCTATGTTTCGTGGCTGAGATTTACTAAAAAGGCTATTATAGTAAGTGTTTTGTAATTCATTCTTAGTAGTATTCAGTGTTTTGTGCATTATCTTTTTTTTTCTACCATTTGAGGTTCTCTCTTTTGTGTTTTCTGCTTTTCATGATATAATCATACATATAGGCACATATTTATTTTTTTCCTCGATCCAGGACTACCAGATAGTTCTCACCCAGACCCCATTTATTTTCCATTCATCTATTTTTGTGTGTAACTTTTTGGTACAATACTGTTTTCCACTCATCTCAATGGACTGGGTATTGGATCATTTTTCCCCCTTTTTTAACAAGGAGCATACTAGTGTAGTAGTTAAATTTTTGAATGTGAAAGGTATAGCAATATAGTAATATCAGGTTAGTTGATTTCATTTTTTTTTTGTTATGGGGCATATCTTTAGTTTCTTGAAGCGTTAGACTGTCATAGCTGCCATTAGTGAAGGTTCAGCAGGTAAGTTAATATGGGTAGATTTCTCAGTTGTATTTTTTATTATGAAAGATTTTTAACGTTTATTTTATTTCCATGGCTGTTATTTGGGAATGATGGGTTTAGGTTGTGTGATACTTTGACTGGGTTTGGGATGCAAAAATGTAGCTGGTAAGTCCCAGGCTTCATAGCTTTTGGGGCTTGGATTCATTGGAAGAATCGGTATCTGGAAATACTATTTATTCTTGTTTTTTCCTTTATTTTTTTCGGGAGGGGGACGTACTTTTTATTTATTGATTGTGACGGACATGTCGTAGATTTCTTCAAAATGTAAGTGGATACATGCATTTCCGTTGAGGATATTGTATTTATTCATTCATTTTGTTCTATTGTGAGGGGTTGGGAGATGGTTAGGGAGGGTTATAGTAGATAGACTACGTAGGATTTTCATTAGTTTATTTTTGGTTTTATTTAAGTATTTATTTTAATTTGATAGGTATAAGTAAGTATTTGTTAATCTAAAATGTGTTTCATAATACGGGGTTTTGTGAGGTTGTGTGTATGCATGTATTTATCATTTTATTACTATGGTTTGCATGCCATTGTGGTTTTATATACTTGCGTATTGGTATGCTTTTGTTGTGATATTGCCTACATTTGGATTTGTGCTATATTTGTACCCGAGTATGTATTGCATTAATTTGCCTTGTTCAATTACTCGCTTATGTTGTGTCTGTGTCTGTCTGTGTGTGTGTGTGTTATAGGTGCTGTGGATAGTGTTGGGCCAGTATTCAAAAACACAATGTACCTCACAAATCCTGTTTCTAGACGTATTGCCAAAGTGCTTTATGAATGAGCAATTCAAAAGACCTCTATAGTACTACAGTGGTTAGGGCAAGAGTAATCATGCTGGAGAAAGCTGCATGCAAAAGCAGTCAGTGGTGCATCTAATACAACTTAGTTATGTGTGCTGTCCCCAGAACCTTTGCTCTGAATGGAATAGCACTGGAGAGGGATTCAAGTGCTATTTGGAGGACAACATGATAAAGATGTATGCCTGTTTTGACAATGTACACCTATTGAAGTCAGCTTGTGTGTGTGTGTGTGTGTGTGTGTGTGTGTGTCTGAGAACATGACTGCATGTGTATGTTTTGTGTGTGTGTGTGTGTGTCTGTGTGTGGGGGCATGCTTGTAACTGTAATGGGGTGTGTGTCTGTGTGAAACTTTCTTGGTGTATACATATTGAGAGTGTATGTCTTAGTATGTGTATATGTTTATATGTGCTTGTGCAACAGTGTTGCATGGGCTAGTAGGGGCGCACGCTTCCGAGGTTGCTTTTTTATTTTTCATTTATTTTCAGTACAGTTTATACAGTTAACAGTTCATTCCATTAGGTATAACAGTTTCTTTAGATAGTTCAGTCCTTTATTTCATAGTTCATGTTAGTGTAGGTAGTCTTTTTCTTGCTAGCTTGGTAATAAAATAAGATTTGCTTTTCATTGATTATTATGCTACTGTGTTTTTACGGATGTTCACTTGCTTTCCTATATGTCTGATTTGCGAGTTCATTCTTTTTTTCTTTGCTTTATTTTGCCATTTTTCTTTTTCATTTTTACAGGGTCATGCTTTTTCTTTTGTCCACTTTTTATTGTCATTCTCTTTAGCTCTTGTATTTTTGTAGTGCTGTATCATAATTATGTTTTTCTTTTTTTGAAGTTCATGTTTTGCTTTGTTTCCAATATTGCTGATTCTTTTTTGTGATGTCACACTGTACAATAATGGACAAACAGTGGTGACAGCACAGGGAATTCTGCTACCTCCTAGTTGCAGTCAGATCTGAACTGACTATATAATGAAATGGCAGAGACAGCAATGTTTCCTGCAGTGTTTTGAGGATGATGCTTTGCCCCCATCACAAAAATCGGTTTAAATTACCATTTTGACCCCATGCTTTTCGCTAAAATTTGATCAGATCATCAGCAAATGAACATCCTTGACCCATTCATAATCTAAGTAGTGAATGCTTGTCAGTGAACTTTTAACCATTGTATTAACAAATCTGATTGTAGATAAAGCTGAAACTGTGCCTTGACTGGAACAGAAGACACGTTGGCAGTGGCACAGAAGTCCATATGTATTTGCAAATTGAAGTATTTATAAAGAAGGTATTACCTTCAAGTGTTTTGCCAAAACTATAGGGATGGAAAACCCTAAAAAATAAAATTAGGCAAGGCGTAGGGGCACAAAGATTGATTAAAAAGTATCACAATGACGACAAAATGCCAGCATGTAAAAATGGTGCATTCAAGTTTCCAGGCAAGAATTATAGAGAGGAATTTGTTCCAAAAATGCTTATTGTTTCAGTAGTAGTCAATCTGTTAACCTCTACATAAATACCTAATATTGTCCAGTCACTAATGGCTTGCTTCACGTTATTGTTTCACATGCAAACAGGAAGAACACGGACAAAACATAGCAGTACTGAACAGTTACCAAAATTAATACTGCAAAGCAGAATTGTAAAAGCACAATCAACCCATCTGTTAAAGCATATAATAAAGTAAAAGTATGAAGAATTTCGACTGCACATTCCTAGACTATAAAAAATTAGCTTAAACATTAGAGCATTGTAGTAGTCTAGTAGCTAAGCAAAGGAATTCTAGACCTTTTTAAAGGATTTAAGAAAAAATCAAGTACAAAAAGTTGTTTGGTTATAAAATGTGCATTCTCCAGAAGTAGATTAGCAGAAAATAATAAATTAATTCAACAAAGACTGCTAAATCTACAAAACATTACAATCTTTGTTGCCAGAAGACACTTCAAACAGTATTCTTAATACATCAGTACACCATGACAAAGATGGGAGTTCCAGACAAATGGTCATGTGATAAAATGAAGCAGTTCAAGATGCCAAATACATGTGTGGCTTCCATGTTTAATTCAGAAATGTTTACAGCACTTTGGATGCTGTCCCAGCAATCCTTAAGTTCTTTAGGCTACACAATGGTAATGGAACTGGAATGTTTTCTGAGGGGAATCAGCCATGGGAACATGAGCTGCACACTGTGATAAGAGTTATGTTCTGACAGCTTTTCCTCCACGGCTGACTCTAAGAACGGACATGATTTAGGGAACATATGGCTGCCTCAATATCCATTTGCCTGCCCCTGGCTTTGCCGTTATTATGTTTGAGACGTATGATAGGTACGCCTGAGCAGCCTGCCTCCTGCACTATACAGTCTTAACCCAGTTTCATAAGAATCATTTGTGCAACACAAGTCCTTCAGAGGAAAGTATCATGAACACACACACAGTTAAGTCACATGATTTTGAAGCAAGTAATTTTGTTAATATGAGAGATGTTGCCCGGGGAGAAAAATGGAAACTTGGATGAATAATGGATGATCTCATTCTAATATACCAGTGATGGTGAACCTATGACACACATGTCAAAGTGACACGCAGTTTTCACCAACACAAGAGTTGCAAAAGAAACTACTTTTGCATTTGTTCTGCGTGCGAAGTGCACTGAATTATTTTGTGCCAGGAGTCCCTGTTCAACAACACTGCGGCGGAGGCAGGGAAGTTACCTCAGTCAGTGTTGGTATACTGTCTCGACAGTCTGCAAAGGGCAATTCAGATATTATTTTCTTTTCATGATTACACTTCTGCAAAAGGTAAGTAGTCTCTATTTCTAATCATGTTTTACATTCCTCTCAACTGTCCTTAATCCCTCCTAAAACTGGTGACTTTTTATAATTGATAAGGGCAATAATTAGATTTTTAGACTTACTTTACTTCAGAAAATGTATATGAACTCACTTTCATTTATTCTGAAAGTGTCTCTGATTAATAGTACTAGTAGTTTAAAACTATCCGTGTCTCTTATTTCTAAATTTATCCCTGATTCTGTTGAGATTTATCCCTGATGTATTGAGAGCTATGCTGTTTTATTTTTATTTATTTATTTATTTATTTATTTTTCTTTTTAGGGGGGGGGTGACACACTAGCAGAATCAAGTTAGGCATTTTCTGAATTTTTGACACACTGGGCCATAAAGATTCGCCATCACTGTACTATACTATTACACTGCAATAAGAAGAGAATTGTGAGAAGGCATATCAGTCAAATTTTGGAAAAGAAACTGGAAGTGGTTGCTTTTAAGCAAGACTGAATGAATATACTATGTTTGTGCCTGTGACTCCAAAGAAGGGAAATGTTACGTATGTGCTTGTGGACATGTCTGTTAGTGGACAGAGACACTGAGCCTAAAATGAATGCTTACAGTCAAGTTTTGTAGTCCCAAAACCGTGATGGAGACAGAACTTGAGACAAGTGTACCAGGTCTTCACAATCTGAATTGAGGTGGTCTGCCAGAGGCAGACCACCCACCTATACTATTCAGAGCAATACTAACTGCAGTTTTTTTAAGAAGGTGCGAGCATGGTACACGTATAGTATAGTGTTCTAGTATTAAAGAAGAGTAAAGTAATATGTAAATACAAGAACAGAGTGTAGACCCTTTTAAGCCAGATTTGTTTCCCTCTTTTTAGATTGTTCCTAGGTATGTATATATCAAGCACCAGTATTACTTGGTCAAAGACTGCTTTGCAAACCTGTACAAATTGAGCTTCTCTCCTGGGTGCAAGCTGTATACAGTGCATATATCAAAGTTGATTATAACAGAGAAATGTCACATTGGTTCACTTTTTGTGGCATCTATAACCCTTGGGATTTGCACAAACTGGAGATGTCATAGTCATAAAAATGCGAAGTGTCTCTCATAGTGGCACAGCTGTGTTTAGTAGAAAGTAGAGGCCCACTGGTTACATTGTGCTGGGAGAGTTGCATACCCCATGGAAGACTGACCTGAGAGTGTGTGTCAGAACAGTCAATACCATATTCAGTAACAGTTGAGATATAGCTGTCCTTATCGTGTATGCTTAATGCAGGACAAACTATCCTGTCATCTGTGATGGCGGTCCTACTGTTAACAATGGACTACTTTACCACAGTTACTAACAGATGGCATAGAGAAGTTAACAGTTGGAAGTCAATGCTATTAGAAGTATCAAAGAATGAAAGGTCTGATTGCAATTGTTAATTATATGATCCAGCTACTTTCAACATCAGTGGATACACATAAAGAGCATGCTGGACTCCTAGAAGACACCAAAAGCAGGAACTGTCTGAACAATGGAAATGTTTATCTTACTTGAAAAGGTTGAAACCTGGACTATGGAGCAGTTCTTTGAAGAACTACTACTAGGTATGTTTCATAACAGATGGCAGGCCTACTCATAGCACACATGACACACATAAGATAATGAACAGTAGTCCAGCTATTCAGGCAACTCTCCAATGTGAGGAATTGGTGTTTAAAGATGTCTATCAGTATATTCTTTCAGATTCAAGGACCTCCCTGAACTAACAGTTTCAAAAGAAAGACCATCTGTGATTACCTGAAATAATGCATATGTAAGAATAGTGCTTGCTGAGAGACAGGTTGCAGAACTTAATAAAATAAAAAAAAGACACCTTGCTTCAGACAAAAGGTGAAAGACAACAGAAGTGTTGGGACTCAATATCATGCATCCAAGGAGCCATCATTATCCATCTGGTTGCCCACTGAAAAATGAGCAGTGGAACAAGCTCTAAAAATAGAGACAATTTTGTAAAGTGTTCATCTCTGAGCATGCCATCCTACTAAGCTGTTGGTGGGGAATCACAAGTTATTTTATACCCTGCCCAGTGAATGGGTCACAGGTAAAGAGGTGCAGGGATTTTGGGCCTCATATTTATTTTATTTTTATTTTATTTCAGTTTGATTACCTGGGAAGTCCACTGGGCCAAGAAGAACCCATTTCAGTGGAGGCCCGGAGAGAAAAGCTCCAAAGGCAGTACAACCAATACAATGTATGAGAAGAATACAAAAGAAAGTCCACACAGCAAGAAAACATAGTAAGACACAGCAAATGCAAATTTACAATAGAATGTACACACAGTAAGAACATTGTAAATGCAAATTTACAATAGAATGTACACACAGCAATAATTCAAAGAAGAACACAGCAAATGCTAAAGAAAAAAACAACAGCAAAAGATAAAAATACCAGAATTTTTTTTTTCATATGCAGATTAGTTATTGATGGAGGAGGCTGGTTCAGTCTTTAGAAGCAAACAATAAAGCAGGCAGTTCACTTCATAGCTGAGGTGTAATAATGTGCACATGTTTTTTCTTAAATGTAATATCAAGCAGCAAAGAGTTTTTAATGAGGAATCAATGTGGAAATAGCTTATTTAGCTAATTTCTATTACGATCATTTAACTGATGCTTGACTAGTTATATGTACCTCTACAAATATCTGTTTTGATATTCTGCTTCTTAACTCTTGGAAGGCTTGTAGCCTAAGTACCAGGCTAGTGAAATAGTTTCTTGGATTTTAATTATTTTTTTCATTATTTATTATTTTATTCATATCTTGTACATTATTTAAACTGTTTGTTGACCTCTCAGATGATTCTGACCCTAAGAAATCAGAATCCTGTGTGACTACTCTAATTGTATTTTGCTTCTGGTAAGTTATTTTAAGAGGGCCAAATTATGATGAAGTCTGTTGTAAAATAACAAAAGTACCTAATGTGAATCTTGTTGAATTTTTATTAAAGTTATTTTTTGAATGGCTAGTGTTCATTTTTTGTTGTTTGATCTTCAAGTGGCACACAGTTGCTCCCACATGCTTTAGACCATGTTAACAAAAGGTATAAGCACAATGGTCTCCAATTAACTGTGAAAAAGTGTAGTATAGTTCATTTTGGTAAACGAAACATTCCCACATCATGCCATATAGGTGATTCTCTCCCTCCAGTCAGACACTGTCCTAAGGGAGTTATTCATTCTTGTCCATAATTCCTTGTCTTTTGATCACCATGTTACCATATTAGTTCATTAAGCTTTCCATGTTATTCATTTAATTGCTAAAAGCATCTTTTCTATATCCAAAGAAGTCTTAATTCCCCTTTACCTGTATTTCACAAGACCTGTTAATGAATATATTGCCCCTTTGACATAAAAGTAAGACCTCCCCCCCAAAGGTTCGTAACCAAACTAAATCATAGGTGTAAAGTCTCTGAGCTATCAAGGGAGGTTGTAAGCTCTGTCCCTTTATTGTGTTTTACTGACTTCTGAGTGGAGATCTTTGTGCACCTAATATGCCATTCAATACCCAAACCTGTGTCTCCATAAGTCCAATGGCTACATCAACAGTAGAACTAGAGACCTAAATCTTAATCAACAATAAAGAAAACACAATGAAAAGACAGGTTTATAACCTGGCCCCTTCCTGTCTTCTAGAATAGATGTCCCTTGTATGTAAAGCAGTACAACTCCGTATCTTCCTTTAAACATAATGTGGATGACAGGATAGGTATTGCTAAATTTACTCCAGGATTGAGTAGTATGGTCCCCAGGAGAAAGGAGGTGCAGTCTGAGGGGGACAGTACTTTCAAGGAATAAATGGTCATAAGACTTTGTAACCATGGAATATCTTGACTTTGTGAAACCTCATGAGATTCTTAACTATAAATGACCAGTGACCTCTATCTTTGGTTATCTAGACAGACTTTGCAGCCTGCTGTCTGTGTTTGACCTCTTGTTCACTCCTTGGAGATCTGTGTAAAGCATTTCAAGCCATGAAAAATTGATCTCTGACCTCCTGTTCCTTTGTAGAACAAATTGTTCATCAAATGCCCAGTTAAAGCAACTAAACTTTCACCATCAGATGCAGGTTGTCATTTTAGCGTCGTATACCAGTGGATCCTCCATGTATTGAACAAGCTTCCACTACACATCAAGCAGATGGGCAGCTTCAGATGTGGTCCATCTTGTGTCACCCTCATTGAAGCTTAAGGAAGCTTTTAAATATAGATAAACAGAGGAATCCTAGCATGATATCTTAAATGGAATTTGTTACACAAATAACTCAAAACCATTCAAACAACATAACTAAGAGCTTTTGTCCGTAGTAATTAATTGAGACTTCAGAGTATTAACATCATCGGTGGGTAGTTGGTGTATGTAAACCCCACCAGCCAAGCCTATGTCCTTTTCATAATCAGCACATCCAAAACCTTGTATTATATAAGTAACATACTACCTATCGTGTGTGACTTTCACAATAAATTTCCCTTGTTAAATCAATCAAATATTTATGATTAAAAAAAATTAAAAAAACACATCTGCATTAAAAAAAAATGAATGACGTGTTCCTATAACCATAGTTTTAAACTGAACCAGCTGTCCTCTTTGGCACACTCATTAAAGCTATATAATCATTAAGGCCTGGTGTCAGAGGCATTAATCCTCAATTGCCATACATGTTTTTTAACCACCAATAAAGTATCAAGGTCACTACCCCTTTCAAACCTTAATACCCTATCAATGACAAAAATGTGCTGCCTGTTAAGGGCATTGGTTTTGTTCCTTCTAATATTGTACTTAAATTCCCCTGATCCTGTCCTTTAATCTTCTGTTGGACTTGCCTATGTAAAATACAGGAGACACGATGCAGGTCGCTAAATACACCACAATAGTGGTGTCACAACTGCATCTTCCTGGGCATGCTAGACTCCTCTCAAATCCTTCCACCACTACATAGTATTCTTCATGTATAATCCTACAAAACTTATATCTACACATATATTCATTCAGTTGATCTTCCAAAAAAATATTTGTAACCAGAATTTCCTTCTATCAATTTTTTAATTCTTTTACCTTTGCTAAAAACTGATGATGGTTGTTAATCCAATTTCTCCCTCAGATCAGCTGTAAACACTTTTCCAGACTTTTAGTGGAGCCCACATATTTCAAGACATCTCTACTGAAAGGGAGTACCAACAAGAGGTTATCTGTAACTGTCAGGCCACTTCCAAGGGTGGATTCTCTACCAGTGGTAGTTCTCCATTTTTTATTTTCAAGAGGGGAGCAAACCTATTGATTCTATCTCTCAATACCACTACTTTTTTTTTGCCTGTAACAAGACATCAGGCCTTGTCCTGAAACATTAACCTACGGTGGAGAAGCTCATTTGTAAAGACTCCATCTGAAATCAGTCTAGATAACTAAACCATCTGGCCTTTCACAATCCCCCTTTTTTGGTGAAGAGAGTGGCAAATTTCAAAATGTAGGTAGGAATTAGAGAATGTCTCTTTACACTAAATGTTTGAGGTATAGCATTCAGATACATGGTTCTTCTCTAAGTAAAGTCCAAGTAATTAATACTTTAAAGACCAACTTGGTAGGTGAATCTTAAAAAAATATATCTGATATAAACACCACCCATTGGTCCAGAGATCCTTTCCACAGTATCAGAATATTATTCAGAAATCTATAATAGGTGGGAATCAGAGGAGCATACTCAGAGGTAAATACATTTAATTCCTGCCAAACTGCTAGGACTGTATTTGCATAAAATGGGGCACAGGCTGCCCCATGGCTACACCAGATAACTGGTGAAAATATACACCCTCAAAAATGTTAAATTTAGTTAACACAAGTTACATGGGCACACGCTCGCTTTCTAGTCAACGCAAGTTCCTAACATCTGAATATCCATGGTAGACATTGATTTCTGGACATTTTAAAAATGAATAAAACATTGTACACCTTTAACATGTGCTTGCACTGTAAATAAATCAACAGTGTTCATCATGATAAACAAAACTGTGTTATATGGAGCCAAATTTAGATTTTCCAGTAAATGCCATGAATCTCTCACAATTTGTTCTTTTGGCCCTAATAGCCCTTGTGTATTTTTGGAATACCAAAGATAGAGGGGACTAATGGTTTCAGTACTTTCAAAAATCTCTCATTCCACAGTGCCCTGAAACACCAAATCCCTAAGCATAAACTCCACCTTACTGTAGGCAGTGTTGATTTCGTTTTTAGAAACCCTTCTGTTTGTTGACTCATATCAAAACTATTCATCAGAACTACTCCCACCCCCTTTATCTGGTTTCATTACATGTTTTTCATGAAATTGTTTAACAGCTGCCTTTCTCTATCTAAAAGGTTGTCAGTAAATTTATTATTTCACATGTAAATTTATCTAAACTGATCCTTACATTGCCTTTCAACGGCAGTCACCAAAGGGTTTTGTGGAGGTAAAAACGCACTTTTTCTTTTTCATTGTTGACCCAGAAGTGTTTGGGGTTTACTGAAAAGAATAGCCTTAAATTTAAATTCCTGGTATAAAGCTTCAGCTGAATCAGTGCTTTAACAATATCAAGTTTAAAACTGGGAACAAACTTAGAATCTTTTTTAAACCCTGCTAGTGAGGTTTCAGAAAAAGGAGTGTTAGATTAAACAACTTGATGTGGCGAACATTCTGTTACAGCCAGAGGGCCAAGTGCCTTGTGATGGACAACTTGGTGCCTTTTCCTTTGCCCTTGCCATGCTTTAACAGTCTGGGTAATAATTCTTGTGCATTGGAATTGTCACTTGAAGGTGTGCAGACACTTGATTTGCCAGTCTCCTTTGTCAATGTACGATTTTTTTTTTTTTTTTTTAAGTTTTAATGTAAATATTCGACTGCTTGGAATAGGAAAATTTATTGTGAAAGTCACAATTGATAGGTAGTACATTTATATAACAAGGTAGTACATTTATATAACAAGGTTTTGGATGCCCTTATAAATTTAATTTTAGTATTTGTAATGTAATTGGCTGAGTACCGGTTTATGAAAAGAATACTGGATTGGCCGGTTATGTTTATGTATACCAACTGCCGTCCTTTGATGTTAATACTGTGAAGAAGTCCATTTAATTAGCATGGGCAAAAGCTCTTAGATATACTGTTTGAACTGTTTTGAGGTATTTTTGTAATAGCTTCCATTGAAAATATGCCGGGGCTCCTCTATTTGTCTATTATCTTTGGACTTTGTTGCATAGTGGTTTGAAACTTTTAAATATAGTTTATTGACAAGGCTTGTAATGCTCTGTAGACTAACCTGTGAAAATATCAACCTATAATGTGGATATTCTGACCTATGGGCATTTTTCCCAGCATGCTAAATATGAATGATGACAGTCTATGACATCACATAGGAACACAATATTCATATCACTTGCCCATTTCTAATAGCTGATTAGGAGGTCATTTCGCAATGTCTGTAATTCTCAAATAAATGTCTGTCTTTAGGGATGTTGTACAATTTCATCAGTGTGTGGGAACTTGGCAAATTGTGTTAGCAGAGATGTGAGTGCTTTGTAGGTTGATGGGGATCTCATTTAAATGTGACTTCTGTTATCTCTAAGAATCTGAGTTGTTCCCTTTTTATGTTGGACATCACTAAACATAAGGCTACCTTTATTGGCCCAGTTTTTCAATAAAACTAATGATTTTTAGATGATAGGTTTCCCATAGGCAGTGACATTATGTGGAGTGGAACTGAAACTAAAATGATAGGGTAATGTGCTGATAATGCGAGTGTGAGCTGATGTACAAAAAGACCCATTACATCCGAGCAGAACTGGGATCTGCTAAAATCAATACAGAAAGGGATCATTGAACTACAATGTAGATTTGTTTAATTTATGTTAAAATCGGGATGAAGCAGTCTGTTGCTTAAGCATGCTGTGCATGAAAGGAAGGTTTTAAGACCCTCCCCAATATCATACACAGAGCTGTGCTTCTGCAGTGTAAGAAGGCTTCCCACCCAATATAAAACTGAGCCCACATTTTCAATCTTTGACTGAATAGATATGGTCTTGAAGTGGATCTGCATGAGGACATACATTTATTGTATGAGACTGCAACAAGTTGTCCTCTTTCCCAAGATACTCAAGACCTGCTGAGTGACAAGTCTGCACCTAATTAAGCTCATTCAAGAAGGGTATCTCTCTGGCTACATGTACTTAGGTGGGACTTCCAAGATGGCTGCACACTGATCAGAAGCTTTATTTCCGTTCTCCCGATATGAAAAAAGAAACTAAGAGATAAGCTCCAGAAACTCAGTAAATTCAGTTACTGACTAGTAAGTACACTGCCTGGATGCCAGCAAAGAAGCTTGGAGTGCCTGAAAGAAAATCAAGTAGAAAATGTAAAGAAAAAACAATGACTGGGAAGAATCTAACAGCTGTTCAGCAAAAAAAAAAAAAAGTTCAAGCTCCAGGTTTGGTGCAAGACATGGCTTCCAGTAATCTAGAGGTAAAGTAAATGAAATATGCTGAGAAATTATTAAAATAAATGAAACATTGATGGAGTACATCAGTTCGAATAAAGAAAACTGATAAAACTACAAAAAAATCAGAGATTGAAATGAAAAAAAGGGCGGCTGTGTATCAGACTGCTAAAGAAGAGCTGTTGCAAAAAGTGGTAAGAGGGCTGAGCAAGCAGGGAAATTCTGAGATTTTATGGTGTACCAGTGAAACTGGAAGGAACAAATAGTATTCATTTTATGGAAGTACAACTAATCAACTGGACTGGTATTCCACAGCAGGGTTTGTTAATTAAAAGGACATATTGTGTGTATATTCCAAACCTGGCCATGAGAAAGCAGCCAAAATATGTATTACTAAAATGCAATCATACCAGCAGAAAGAGGTGATCCTGACAAAACTGTGGCAGAAGGGCTAAGTATTAAACTGGAAACAAGAGTGTTTGTGGAAAATAATTCTTCATTGTATACCAGGTAAATGAGAAGAAAATTTAGCTCAGTAGTCAATGGATGTTGAAAGGCAGGTGTGAGATTCAAGCTGCTGTACCCAGCTGTCTTCAGATTTTTTTTCCTGGAGGATCAAAGTCTTTTTTGATGTAGAACAGGCTAGGGAGGAAATACAAAAATTTGTCCAACAAAAAAGTGAACAATCAAACAGAAGGGGACTGTCATTCTCATTATTCTGATAATAAACCCCATAGAGAGACTTTGCCAGTGAAATCTCTTCCAGTGTTCCAAAGGAAAATGTGTGAGAGACAAAAAAGCACAGACTAGAAAAATCAGGAGTATCTTGGACTTGAACCAGAGTCTGGGTTTTCGAGATGGAGATAAACAGGAAGAAGACCAGCAACATTGAAATTAGTGAATAAATGTGAGACTATAAAATATCAGTCGCATCTCTGAAGTATGACTTTACAAGAAAAAGTGGAAAGATTGGACATTTGTTGACTTTGTTAAACGTGGGGGGACAGAAACACGTATGCCCCACTTCATGTCATTCATCTTTGAAACAACACTGTGGGGAAAGGGAAGGAAAAGAAACTGTAAGTAAAACATTTTTAACAGTATTTATATAAAACATTTTGTAATATAAATTGCATGTTATATAGTAAAGCATTTTCAGTTATTGTATGTGACAAAGATACTAAAGTAAACAAGTGCCTTTTTTTCTTCCTGTTTTGGTTTTAAGAAATGTAGGCATTACACTGTAAAAAGATGATAAAGACTGAACAAAAGCATGTTTAAGAAAAAAAGCTGTAATTTTTAGTCTTTTGATGTAGGATGGGGTGTAAAAGTCCACAGGTTATAACATATGTAGAGTTGATATGTTCTGTCTTACTTTTGCATAGGTGAATGTCTGTTTTAAGGCTCTTGGCTTAAAAAGCAGGTAAATAAGAGGACATTGAATGAAATGCAAAGTTTTCTTTTGGCAAATAAATGGTGTAAGTTAAGATACCTATAGATGAGGGCAGCTGTACATTTTTTATTTGTGTTTCCATGGGACAAGTTAACTAAAGAGATGAGCAGTAAAAGCTAGAACGCTTTTTTTAAGGCTAAAGGTTACTGTTTTCCGAAAGTATATAAGCTATTTTTCACATCTGGGAGGGGAATGAAGATAATACAAGAACAGGCAGCTATTAGTGTAAGTAGGAGCATAAGCTGTAACATGCATCTTAGCATGGATAACCTTAATGATAGGATAAGTAATACCTGCGTGCAACTGTCGATTTGGGACAACTGCTGCTATTAGGAGGGTTAAACTTCATTATTTTACGATGTGCTTATTTTTGTTTGTTTTAAGTTAATACATTGTGTTTGTTCTGGGGTTATGTTTATTGTTTTGTTTGAGGGTTTTCATTAAAATAAATCTGATAAAATTTGGCATAGCTTCAAAATTAGGTGATGAGAAGCAACTATATAAAAAAGATCTTCCAAACATTAGCAGATGCATGTAAGACAAAAGCTGGAAATAGTTTGAGGCTGCCGCCACAAATCAATGTATTAATTTGGATGATTACATTAAAACAATTGTGGTGTATTGAGGATGTCACCACCCTGAAGGATGCAACCATCAGAGCCAACCAAAAATCCTGGCTCACCAGTCAGGTATATTAATTACTGAGAGCACTTAATGCTGCCTTTAAGGCTGCAGACAGGCTTTGAAAAAGACCAGGGCTAACTTGAACAAAGGTGCGAGAGTAGCAAAACGGGCCTATAATCTAAAAATACAGACGCCCCTCTCTGACCAGAAAGATCCCAGGTGGCAGTGGAGAGGGATACAAAACATTACAGACTATAAGCCTCTATCCACACGATGTGATGATAACCCAGACTTTTTAAATATGCTAAACATCTACTTGGGCAGATTTGAGGAATCTAATAAAACATCACCAGAGAGACTATCCGCAAATGAAGATGCCACATCGCTGTGCCTTAACCTGGAAGAAGTACGCAAGAACCTATGTAGGGTTCATCGGGGCAAAGCAGCTGGTTTGGATAGGATCCCTGGGAAACTACTTAAAAGTTGTGCTGATCAGCTGGCACCAGTCTTCACAGACATTTGCAGTATATCTCTCTGCCAGGAAAAAGTGCCCAAATGCTTTAAGATCACCAACATCATCCCTCTGCCCAAGAAATCAAATGATTACTGGCCAATTACACTTACATCAGTAGTGATTAAGTGTTTTGAAAAAAATGATCAAGGATCATTTAACATCATGCCTGCCTGCTGCATTTGGTACCTTTACAATTTGCATAGAGGCCAAATCGTTCTGCTGCAGATGCCATAGCGTTAACACTTCATCACACCTTAGATCACATGGAAAATAAGGATCGTTATGTATGCATGCAGTTCATAGACTTCATCTTGGCCTTCAACATGGTTATTCCACAACAACTACTGTCTAAGCTGAGTAAACTGGGCATAGAAAACATAATATGCAACTGGATCCTCAACTTCCTTACTGAAAGGCCACAGATAGTTCAAGATGGAAAGCATCACTCAAACAGCATCACTGTAAACACCAGGGTCCCACAAGGTTGCGTACTCCATCCACTTTTGTTTTCACTGTTCTAACTCATGGCTGCACAAGCGTGTGTCAGTCAAATAGAATCATCGAGTATGCAGACAACACTACAGTAACTGGCCTTATCAAGAAGGATAACGAGGGGGCCTACAGGGAAGAAGTGAACCAACTCGTTCATTGATGCACTGACAACAGGTTAACACTAAATGTTGGTAAAACAAAGGAAATCATCATCAATTTTAGGAAGAAGAAAAAGCCACACACACCTATCATCGTCAGTGTTATCAAAGTGGAAAGATCAAGGGCACCAAATTCCTGGGGACACATATCTTGCAAAACATAAGTTGGGGCACAAACACTTCCTATCTTACAAAGAGAGCCCAACATCGTCTCCACTTCTTTAGACTTCGTAGAGATAACCTCCTTCCACAGGTTCTACTCGCCACCTACAGAGCCGCGATCGAGAGTGTACTGACAAACAACCTAATTGCCTGGTACAGAAATTTCTCACCCACTGATCAGAAGACACTGGATAAGATTGTTAAACAGGCCACAAAAATTGGCTCCAACCTTCAATCCCTACAGGACATATATTCACACAGATGCTATGGCAGAGTCCAAAAACTATTGAGGGATATACACCATCTGGCACATGGACTGTTCAAACTCCTGCCACCAAGGAAGCACTACAGAAGCATTAGATGCAGGACATCCAGATTCCATAATAGCTTCTTCCCATACTCTTGTCAGACTGCTGAATAACAAATGCATAGCCTAATGTGCTACATGGGTAAAACATTTGTCTGCAGTATGTCATTGTT
Organism: Protopterus annectens; assembly: GCF_019279795.1. Classification (NCBI taxonomy): domain Eukaryota; kingdom Metazoa; phylum Chordata; order Ceratodontiformes; family Protopteridae; genus Protopterus; species Protopterus annectens. The sequence goes on from NC_056725.1 coordinate 774,133,007, forward strand.
GTTTACATAAACTCTCTGAATAGCTCACATCATACATCTTTCTCTGCACTAAGAAAACTGTGAACTGTAAATTTATGGTATACAGATTGCTGGTGGGTAAGTTTATATGTGTGCCTCTTATTTATTTTAGTACTGTTTTTTTTTTTTTTTTAATATATCCTTATATTTCTACTGAGTCTATTCCTGCTGTTGTATTTGTTGTTTCTGATGTAAATAGAGCTTTCAGATTTGTTTTACATTTTTGTATCTTATTTTTTTATTTTTATTTAATTTAAAATTTTTAATTTAATGTCACTCCATCCTGTAAACTGTCATTCATATGGTATGAACCTGACTATCGAAATTTCTTGCAATGATGAGCATATTTTCCTTTGTGTTGATCTGTATGACAATAAAGTTTACTTTGACTTTTACTTAAAAAAGTTGTCATATGTAATCTTCCTCCTCCTTCTCCTCCTCCTCCTTCTTTTCCCAGTTAGGGGTCACCACAGCAAATCACTTGTTTCCATTTCTTCCTGTCCTCTGCATCTTGCTGTGTCACACCAACCACCTGCATGTCCTCTTTAACCACATCCATAAACCTTATCTTGGGCCTTCCTCTTTTCCTCTTAACTGGCAGCTTCATCCTTAGCATTCTTTTCCCAATATACCCAGCATCCCTCCTCAGCACATGTCCAAACCAACACAATCTTGCCTCTCTGGCTTTGTCTCCAAACTGTCCAACCTGGGCTGACCCTCTAATATACTTATTCCTTATCCTGTCTACCATCGTCACACCCAGTGCAAATCTCAACATCTTTAACTCGGGGAATAATTAAACAATAACCCACTCCTGGGTGTGGGTAATGCTGGATTTACCCATGGTTGGTGTGGTTTGGTCACAAGGGCGAAGCCCGAGTGGCCAAAGACAACCATGGTTAAATCCAGCATTATCCACACCCAGAAGTGGGTTATTGCTATTATACAATGGCATTATTTAAGAAAAAAAATACTTAATTTTCTTAAATAATGGCATTGTATAATGCCTCCGTGCTGCCCTTTCACAGCTGTCCAGTATCCTGGAGCAGTTCTGATGTACTGCACATGCGTATGCTTATGCAGTACATCAGAGCTGTGTGTAGAGGAAGCAACGGAGAAAGGAAGATCTCTGTTGCTTTTTTAAAGCTGTCTCGCTATGTTAAATGAGTTTAACATAGTGAGACAGTTTTAAAAAAAGGAATGGAGAAAGACACACTGAGCTAATTGGAGGAAGTCGGAAGAAGGGCTCTGAGCCAACTAATCTGTGATATATAACATTAAGTATCCTGTTTTTTGCTTATCTCTGAGTTATTTATAACACTTTTATTGTATGCATATACTTTGCTAGCTAGTTTCACTGTGTGTGAGGTATTAACTAGAAATTTTCTACAATTGTTAAGCATCTGGTTGGGTTTATTTCTTCTGATTTTTGTTTCCCACCCTCCCTTCCTATTGGTATCCTGTTTTTATATTTGGTGGCTTTGCAGTTGCCCGCCCCTACTATAAATTTGATCTGGGACACTCCTCCCAGTCTAGTGTCATTACCTCATTCTTACCTAATCCAGGGAGAACATTTGAGAAGGCCAACCCAGTTAGTTTCTGCTCCTCCTTTCCACTTTACAAAAAAAAATAAAGTTTTCTAAGCTTGTTTCCTGCCTTTCCTGTAAGTAGTCTAGTCCAGATACAGATTTGCTGTAGCCAAGATTGTTTGTAAGCTTCTGAGCCCCCATGCCTTTCTGTGTTGGAGGGAAGCCTTCTAGCTTAATTTTGTTTCTTAGAACTAGCCAGTTTTCTAGTTTCAGCACTCAAATCTGTTTCTTTGAGCTCAGTACTTGTTCAGAACTCACTGTAAGCACTAAATAAGCTACAAATTACTACAGCACTCAACTTTCCTCACTTGTCTAGAGGAGAACAGTTTTTAGTACTTAATAAATAAGCACCTATCCAGGCATGTCTAAGGGTCACCTCCCGTTGTTTTCTCCTGTCTACCTGATGAATCTGGGCATCTTGGGGCAATGCAGCAATTGCCTCATGTACACAGACAACCCTCTCCTCCTACCACCCAACACTACAACCTGTGAGGGATGCACTTATATAGCCAAACTGGAAGCAAAGCTTTCTTCACCCAAGACTGGACTAGACAGTCAAGAGGAGAAGGTAAACTCTTGCACCACACCACACTCAGCACATAGTCCCTCAAAACCTACACCACCAAAACACACACACACAAACTCAAAACACACACCTGCACTCGTGGTGGCTCTCAAAAAAAATGTACCCAAGCAACATGGACCTCCAAAGCAGAAACGCAAGCAACCTCCACCCCCCAACACAACCCAAATGACACATAGCCCACAAACTCAGTGTGCCACTCAACCACAGCCCATAAGACATAACAGCATGCCCAACACTCTAGTCATAGGTGACTCTATAGTCAGGCATTGATGTTCCACTCACCAGGCTAAACAAGGAGAAAGTTACTGTCAGCTGCCTGTCAGGTGCCAGGATCCGAAATGTAATGCATGCACTCAGGTCACTCCACAACAAGTACAAATATGACTCTGTCATTGTCCATGTTGGTGTGAATGACCTGAGACGTACCTCCCTGGACTACATGAAAAGAGACATGGAGGAGCTGTCCAATCTTGTAGCCTAGGCAGGTATGACCCTAGCCCTGAGTAGCATCCTGCCATCACCCAGAATGATAGCACAGTACAAGGACAAAATGATTGACTTCAACAATTGGCTAAGCTTCTGGTGTCATTCTAAGGGGATCCAATATCTGTCTGCCTGGGATGACATGATCGATAAACCACAATGCTTTGCCAAAGATGGCCTGCACCTGTCGCCCTTGGGATTCCGGATACTGGCTAAGGCTCTTGCCACCTGTATAGTGCCTTTTTTTAGGCAAGATTCAAATGACAAATTCACCACCGTAACCGGTACATGAAGGCAAAATCTGAGGGTAATGCTACTTAATGCTAGAAGTCTAAACCTCAAAATGCACTCACTCGAGGCACTCCTTAAAATGGAGAACATCGACATCTGTGCAGTGACAGAGACCTGGTTCAAGGCTCCAGAGAGCACCCCTGCATTACCAGGCTATAATTCATACCCCACCTTTTGGCCATCTAACCTGGACTGAAACACTAAAGGCGGAGGCTTGTCCATATTCATTAAGGATATCCACACCTCCAGGCTAGTTGCTCAGCATAATGTATCCAAGATTATCCAAGTGCAACTAAATCTGGGCAAGACCGCAGTCCAAATTGTAGCTTGCTACAGATCCCCCACCATGCCCTAGGATTCCCACTCCTCATTTCTTGATACACTGGAAAATATTAGGGTACAACCTAACACGCTAATAATGGGCAATTTCAACTACCCCACCATTAACTGGGAAAACTAATCGTGTACCAACTCTTGTGCTCAACGTTTTCTGGAATTCATAAATTCCAACGCTTTGGATCAACTTATCCACACCCCCACCAGGGGCATCAATATCTTAGATCTGGTCATTACCAACATGGGCAACCGGTGTTCCACACCAGAGGTCAATTCCTCGGTCAGATCCGACCATAAGCAAATCACCCTACACATCCACATCCCACTCCCCATTAGGGAAACCACTGTAAAAAAATTCTCCAAAGCCAACTTTATGCTTCTTAAGACAGAAGTGGCAAGCTTCACGACACCCATGCTGATTGACAATAGAGGTATGACTGCTGAATCCTATACAGTTGCACTTTATAAGCACTTACACGAGTGCATGGATCTTGCAATCCCTAACAGAACCAGGATGCTATCCTCCAAAAAAAGGAAGCCAATCTGGTGGTCCCCCTGCCATAAACAAACTCTACAACAGAAGAAAGAAACTGTTGCAAAAAAGAGTAAAATCCCATGATTGGGGGAACTCCGCGGTCAGCTTCAGTAAGAAGCTGAGATCCCTCATAAAATCCTCCAAAGCTAGTTACGAAAACAAAATCACCACTGATTCTAAAGACAACCACAAAGCATTCTATAGCTATGTCAAGAATCTCAATGGCAACACTCAGATCTGCTCTGAGTTGCAGCACAATGGCACTAAATATACAGAACCAACTGATATTGCCAACATCCTGGCAGATAGGTACAGTGCTAACTTTACCCCTCTCTCATCCCCTAAAGGGCCCATCTCTATACCGGAAGAATGCAAAGTTCCTGTAATCATGACTGCACAGGTAAAAAACACACACTGCAAAGCCCAAGAACACAGCATCCATGGGAACTGACAACATCCCAGGCTGTGTTCTACATGAATTACAGAGCAAACTGGCACCCCACCTAAGTGCCATGTTCAATCATAGCCTCACCTCAGGCTTTGTGTCCACTGAATGGTGCACAGCAATGGTTATCCCACTCCACAAAGGGGGAGCCACCATGGACCCCAGGAACTACCGTCCCATTAGCCTGACGAGCCTGGTCTGCAAGGCTATGGAATGTGTCATCATGGAACCTATAAACAATGACATTGGTAATCTCAACTCTGGACTTTACCCAGTTCAGGTTTGTAAAAGGCAGATCATGTCTCCTAAACCGGATAGACTTCTTTGAAGCAGTCACCCAAGCCATAGATGAGGGTAAGGTGGTTCTCACACAGCCTATCTAGATCTCGCCAAGGCTTTTGACACCACCCCCCACTCTGGAATTATACATCAACTCACTAAACTAGCTATAAATCCCTATGTCACAAGATGGGTTGCCAACTGGCTCACTGACATAACCCACACTGTGAAAGTAGCAGACTCTAAATCCAACTTCAGACCAGTGACAAGTGGAGTACCACAGGGTTCAGTCCTAGGTCCTCTCCTGTTTGATATCTACTTCTCTGAAGTACAGGCTGACACAGAAGGTCTTTGGCTAACAAAGTTCGCAGATGACTGCAAACTAGGAGCCATAATCAAAACTCCTAACGATGTGGACATCCTACACAAGGGCCTCACTGAGACAGATGCCTGGTGTCAAAGCCGTGGCCTCAAGCTCCGTGCCAAAAAGTGCATTGTCATCCCTTTTGGTAAAAACTCTGCACCCATGAACTACATAAGCGGTAGTCTACTTAACACCGAAAGTGTGATAGAGACCTTGGGAGACAGGTGGACAGTAGTCTCTCCTTTGATAAGGCACACCTCATCACAAAAGGTTTCTCATCCAGGAAAAAAAGAGGTCATTGTTCCCCTCTACTCATCACTCATTAGACCCGTTATATAGTACAGTGCCCCTTTTGGTATGTACCTCACAAGACATCTACAACAACTGAAAAGGCCACAGAAATACCTCACAAAGAGAATTACCAGCCTCAAACAGATGCTCTACGCAGACAGTCTCAAAAAACTTCAGCTTTAATCTGTCACATATCGCCTACTCGGAGGTGATCTCTGCCTAACATTTTATTTATTTATTTATTTATTTGAATTTGTTGACCGGGAGTGTCCGACTGGACATAGGTCCATTTTCAGCGGAGGCCCAGGGAGAAAAGCTCCACAGTTAAAATAGACAGTAGTTACATTGGATTACATAGTGATTAACAATTTAACATAGCAATTACTTACAACATATTTACAGATGAAGAACATACTACATCAGTAGACAACTAGAATCTTTATCTGTGAGGTACATAACAGACATTAACAAATGTTACAATGAGAAGTTCCTGCTGTATAATAAGTACTAGGCTTATGAGCATCTGAGCTTGCTATAATCAAGGTAGTTAGTGGAGTGGAAAGAAAGGTAATGGTTGGATGGGGTGGATGATATTAGAGTGGGAGTTGCAAGGGCATAGCCAGCATGTTTTTAGGTGCGTTTTAGTAAAGTTTTGAAGTGGGTGCATGATGGTATGGAGGTAATTGTGGGTGGGAGTGAGTTCCATAATTTGGCTATGGCGCAAGAGAATAGTGCTTCACCAGCAGAGTTATTGGCTTTAGTGATCTGCAAGTGGTTTTTGCTGCTGGATCTTAGTGGTCTGGTGGTGTGATAGGGTTGGAGTAGATTCTGGAGGGATGGGACATTTAGTGGATGGTTTACTAGTTTGTGGGCGAGTGAGAGTTGATACCACTGAAGGAGGTGAGGGAGTTCAAGCCAGCCCAGTTCAGCAAGTGAGAGACAGTGGTGACTACGGTAGGATGCCCCTGTGGTGAATTTGGCAATTTTGTTGTAGCAGGTCTCTAGCTTGTTTAGATCTCATTGCCTTAGGTTGGTATATATTGGAGAGGCATAAAGTAGGGTGGAGATAAGGTGGGAATTTGCTATTGAAATCTTTGCTGCTTTGGTGAGAAATTGCTTATTTCTGTATAACGCTCCTAGTTTTTTGTGGACTTTTTTTTATGGTCATGGATATGTGAATGTCAAATTTTAGTTTATTTTCTATTTCCACTCCTAGCAATTTGGTGTGTTCAGTTGGGTATATGGTGGTTTTGTCTTTTGCTGTGATGTTAAAGTGAGAGTTGTTTTGAGTATGTTTGGTGGGTTGGAAGATGAGTAGTTTAGGTTTGTTTGGGTTGAGTATTAATTGGGCATCGGATAACCATGTTTCAACAGAAGAAAAGGCTTCCTGTGTGACTTTTTGCAGTTTTGGTAGGGACTGGGCTGAGCAGATGATGGTTGAGTCATCTGCATATTGTATGTGTGTGCCATGTTTGGTGGCAGAGGCTAGATTATTGGTGTAAACAGAGAAGAGTAGGGGTCCAAGGATGGATCCTTGGGGAACCCCTATGGAGACAGGTAGTTGGGGAGATATGTCATTATGCCATACAACGGATTGTTGGCGGTCAGACAGGTAACTCTGAAACCAGTTGGTGACTGATTGTGAGAAGGATAGGTTATTGAGGACAGAGATAAGTTGTTTGTGTGGGACCATGTCAAATGCTTTAGATAGGTCTAGGAAAGTAGCAGAGGAGAGATGGCCATTGTTTTTATGCTGAAGGATAGTGTTAGTAAAGGAGAGTAAGGCAGTGGTGGTGCTATGGTTTGGTCGGAAACCATGCTGAGTACTGGAAAGGAGGTTGTTAGTAAGGAGGTAGTCTGAGACCTGAGAGTGTATGCATCTTTCTAGTATTTTGGAGAGTGGAGAAAGATAGCTATGGGGTGGTAATTGGTTAGTTCTGCGAAGGGTCCGCCTTTGTGGAGGGGAATTATATGTGGTACTTTCCACAGTGTGGGAACGTAACTTTCTGACAGAGATCGGTTAATCAAGATGGATACTGGGTAGGCCAGAGCATCAGCTGCGATTTGTAGGTATTCACTTGGGAGGATGTCTGCTGCTAATTTGGTGGGTTTAAGTTTAGTTAAGAGTTTTTTTATGTTGGAGGTACGTACAGAAGAAAAAGAGAAGGCAGTGGGGAGATTACTAGTTGAAGGTGTGGGTTGGAGGGGGGGTTGTGTTGTTTAGCTAGTGATAGTTTGGTTTGGGTGAAGTGTGTGTTGAATGAGATAGCAATATTTTCTGAGGAGTGAGGGATGTTAGGAGGAGGGGTACTGACTTTACCTGGGTGGAGGATGGAGTTTATGGAGGACCAGAATTGTTTGGGGCTGTGTTGTGAGGAGTCTAGGGCAGACTGGTAGTATTGGAATTTGTCCTGTTTTATTAGCTTTTTGACTCTATTGTGTAGTTCTAGGAATTTCTGTCTAGTTGAGGGGTTTTGGTTTTGCGCCAGTGCTCCCAGGCTTTATCCCTGTTTTTCATTTCTGACTTAGTGGTTTTCTGTAGCCATGGGGAGGGTTGTGCTTTGGTTCTGGAAAATCTTCTGGGGGCATGGTAATTAAGGATGTTCAGGAAGGTAGTATTAAAAAATTCAACTGCGTCATCTAGACTGAGTTACTTTAGAGGATGCCAGTTACATTCTTTGAGGGATGAGATGAATGTAAGTTGGTTAAAGTTTAGTTTTTTACATATTTGACAGTAGATGACAGGTTTAGCTTGGTATAGGTATTTTTTGAGTAGGAATGTTGGGGAGTGATCACTGAGGCTATCTGATAAGCAGCCTGTTATATATGACTGGGGGCTCTTACTGACTAGTATCCAATCCAGGGTGTAGTGTGCTTGCTGGAGTTTTTATTTATCCTGGTTGGCAACTGGACTAGTTGGGTGAAGCCATGAAGGTGTACATTATGGGTTGGATTGTTGCCAGAACAGGATTGCCAGTCAATATTGAAATCACCTAAAATGATAGTTTCTTGGGGGAGATGTTGGGTAGACCAGCTGAGGAGGTTTTCTAGTGGAGGGATGTTTTGGCCAGGTGGGAAGTAGCATCCAATTATGTTGATGGTTTTATTTTGGTTTATTTTGAGGTTGGTATATATTATTTCTTCATTGCCTATTTGTGGAGCTGATGATTTTAAGATCTGGATGTTTAGATGCTGTTTAAATATTATAGCTACACCTCCTTTTTGTTTAGCTGGTCTACTCTTAGTATGCCGTAACCTGTAGGGAGTATTTGCTCACTGGTAATGTGAGGTTTTAGCCAGGTTTCTGTCAGGATGACTATATCTGGGGAGTACAAGTCTATGGTGGCATGGAGTTCATGGACTTTGTTGGATATACTTCTAATATTTAGACTTAGTAGAAGGAAGTCACTTGGCTTTCTATTGGCTGTAATATGGGAGAAGTTGTGGTTTCTAGTCTGATTATGAGGATTGGCGTTGGAGATGGTAGGGCCAGGGTTGGGGTGGATGTCTCCACTTAGGGCTAGTTTTGATATGCATGAGATTATTAGTTTTCTCAGTTTTTGAATGTGTTTGTTTATAAGGGAAACTTTATGATTGTGCTCTGTGGGTAATAGGCATGGTGGGAGGGTTACTATGTTAAGTTGTAGTAATGCTTTATGTTTGAGTAATATAGTTGGTAGAGTATGTGGGGGGTGCATAGGGATGGTTCTTGAGCTGGTGGGAGGGAAGCTGAGTGTGGGTGGGGCATGAGTAGTGGTGTGAGTAGTAGTACAGTGGTAGTGGTTGAGTGGGGGGATGATGGAGCTTTGGTAGGATGTAAGATATGCAAGGAGAGTGCATGCAGTGAACATAGGTAAGGTATGCTTGTACATGTTAGCTGAGGAGGTGTGATAGTAGTGGGAAGATGGGGGAGGTAGTGTTGGATTAGCGCTGTGGTTGGCTATTGGAAAGATGGAGGGGTTTGAGTGCAATAAAGGTGGGACCACTGGTTCCCACTTGTACCACCATACAAAGCTATGTCAAACACAGAGCTGTTGGACATGCTCCACTTAAAGAAATCCCAATCCCTCCGAGCTATACGCTCTAGGGACCTAAACCTTGTCACCACAATAAACGGAACATGCTGGAGGGGATAGATTCCTGTCCCAGAGACTTCTCATACTTTGGAACAAACTACCTATCTATATCAAACAAAGCTCCTCATTAGCACTCTTCAAGAAAAATCTTGATGATTGGATGGGAGATAGGAAATTCACCCCAGGGATCACTTCTGTGGCTCTGCTTGACAAGGGCACAGGAAAATAATTTTCTTGGGTGGCAAAAGCTAGGGTAACATTTGGCTAGGCGTATATAGGCCCTAGGGCCAATAGCCTAGTACCTACCTATGAAGATCTCCATTGCATTTTTTTAAGATATCTCGCTATGTTGAACTTGTTTAACATAGCAAGATTATAGCAGCGGAGCTCTTCCGTTCTCCGTTGCTGCTTAACACAAAAAAAAAGTAAAGACTTTTATACTAATGGAAAAAGTCAGGGCGACCGGACCTTTTTCCATTAGTATAAGTTGGATTTACAATGGGCACGCTGACCAAATCAGCATGCACGTTTTGGAATATTAATGGGGGGTCATTGTATAATAAATTATAATGGCTACATAAGATGTTTTGGAATGTGAACGGGCTTATCGGTGTAGACTTAAAGGTGAGAGTATAGAATTAAATAAAAAAAATGCAGAGTACAAATAGCAATGCTACAGGAGACGCATTTGGAAAGAAGTAAGCATGTGAATTTGATAAGGAAATGACTTCATGATGGATATTCAGCAGAGGAACAAGGACAAAGGAAAAGAGGAGTACTTACACTAATTGCTAGTGGAGCTCCAATAGTGACAGAAGAGGGGAAAATAGCAATGGGACCTTTGTGGTAGTAAAGGGCTGCTGGCAAGGGAAGAGGATTATGCTAGCATGTATTTATATTCCACCTAAAACTGCAATTATGAAGCTTAAGAAAATTTTGGGAGAAATCCGCTTTCAGCAGGAAATATTTCTTATAGATGGGTACTGTAACTTGATTTGCAACAGTGATTATGTATCAAGAGAGTTTAGAAGGGAAAATATAACAAATGGAGGAAGGTTTCTGAAGAAATTTTATGAAAATGTTTCATATGGAAAGTGTGAATTCAGTAGTCGGTACTCTGAGAATTTACATACAATAACTGGGCTATACTTGACAGAAAATTATATTTTGCAGGAACATGCGCATTTAATTTAAAGCTTCAACACATACATCCAATAACATTTGCAGTTATTTATGTAGCAATAACAACTAAGAAAAATGCAAGGTAATGAAGTAAATACGAGACACTGGTGCTTCCCTACCTTCCTGTTAAAAAGAGAAGAATTTAAGGAATGAGTAATGAAAATTGAGAGTTATTAGGGAAGATAGGAATTTCTTCAGACATTGTAGCTGTTGAGTTGGATAAAATTTAAGTGGAGTATAAAAACAGAGTAGAAATAAGAGATATGGTTAAGATGTGACAAAAATTGGACTTCCAAGATGGCTGCACACCAAGTAACAGCTTAATTTTAGCTCTCCCAGTGTAAAAACAGAAACTCAGACAAGACAGCTTATGAATTTCTCTTTCTGCGTAAATTTCAGTTACTGGCTAGTAACTGCACTGCCTGGATGCCAGCAAAGAAGAAATTCAGATAATGTAAGCAAATGGATGTTTTCTGCCCAGGCCTCCACTGAAAATGGGTATTACCCAGTCAGACTTTCCCGGTAAACAAAGATAAAAAAAAAATAATAAATGAATAAAAATACTGTCAAGGAAGAAGGATTAAACTTACTGCATTTATATTCAACTTAAAAATGCTACAGTGGAGCCTAAAGAAAATTCTGGTAGAAATAATCGGCTGTTAGCAGGGAATATTAGTTGTAGGTGAGGACTAGAATTTGATTTGCAACAGTAAGGATGTATCTGGGGGGCTTAGGAAGGAAATATAATAGGAGGGGGTAGATTTTTGAAGACATTTATGAAAATATTTGATATGGAAGTTGTGAATTCAGTAGTAGGAGATCAGAGAGAGTTACATATTATTCCTTAAAGTACAAAAAAACTGAGCTAGGCTAGACAGAATTATATTTCACAGAAGCATGTGCATTTTATTGAAATTTTTGATACATAGCCCATAACTATTTCAGATCATGCACCAATAGTAACTATAATAAAAATGCAGGGTAATGAAAAAAATGAGACACTGGCACTTTCCCACCAAAAGAGAGGAATTTTATTCAGGTGTTATTAGGGGAAGATAGAAATTTCTTCAGAAAATATAGCTTAGGGAGTGGATGTGGAGCTTAAAAATAAGGCAGAAATAAAAGGATAAAATATGGTTAAGAAGTAACAAGAGTAATTTAGAGGGACTGACAAAGGTTAAAGTAATTTAGAAGGACTGACAAAGGTTAAAGTATCAGAGAATAGAGTGAATTTATTAATGTATTTACTTATTTGACATTTGTTGACCAGGTTAGTCTGAGCTATTGCTGAGCGGAGACCTGGGAAGAAAACCTCCACAGTTACTCATATGCAAAGTCACTGAACAACAATATGCACAGCTGCAGAGTGCTAAGGAGAAAATACAGGACTACCTCGATAATATGCATGAGATTAGAAAGATTGCTGTTAAAACTGTTTTTTGGTAATAGCTCTAGAGCACAAAAGCTCATAGCATAATGAGTTAGGCAACAGAAAGTACAAAGGGTTGTTGCCAAAACTTAGGGAGTCTATAACAAGACAAGTAATTAGAGGTCCTGTAGAGGTATTAGTTTGGAAATATTATAAAAAATTATATAAAGCAGAGGAATGTGGAAATCAAGAAAAAAAAACACAAATGGAAATGTTTATGGAAAACTTAAAGCATGCCAAAGTTAGATGTAGATGAGACTCAACAATTAGTACTCAATCTGCAGGATAGTCGCCAGGAATAGATAGCATTCCTGTGGAAGTTTAGAAGGTGGGAGGGAAGAAAGTGATAAAGCTCTGGAAGGTTATGTTTAACAGCATTTTAAAAGGAAACACCAGTATCGTAAAAGAAAGTTGTGGTAGCTATAATACCTAAAGACAGTAAAGACCTATCAGACCCAGCTTTTTATATAGGTTCATTTCAGTTTACTTAGGAGGATATATGAGGGATCAGAGGCAAATATCAAAGTGGAGGGTCCCTTTCTGATATGTTTTGCCTGAACAGAGAAACCGGGTAGGGCTGTATTCTTTTCCCCATTGTTACGTTTGCAATATGTTTAGAACCATTGGCAAAAAACTAAGGGACTCAAAAATTCAAGGATAAAATTGGTATGGTATTCACGAAGAGTTGGCTTTATTTGCAGGTGATACTATTTTGTACTTGATAGAACTAGAAAAGGACATCTCAGTGCTGTGCAATATTCTGAGACAGTTCTGGTGTTTTTTTTTTCTTCAGGATATAAAATTAATAAAGATAAAACAAAGTCTATAGCCGTAAACTATGTACCCACACATGAATTGGCTCAGCAATACCCATATTTATGGGGGCCAATAAAATTGAAGTATTTAGGAGTATGGTGTAAAAGTGATTCTGTTGTGGCAGCTAAGGATATGTGGGAAGAGACTAAATAAAAGATAATACAAAAACTGAGAAATTGGAAGTTCAGTTTTATAGATATTGATGGCAAGATAAAATAAGTCAAAATGTTGTAGTCTCTCTATTTTTAGAAACAGGTCAGGCATATTTTTATCAACCAGAGGAGATGAAGTGGATAGTAATTAGTAAACAGTTGAAGGATTTTATCTATGAAGGGAATAGTGTAAGGGTCAAGTTAGATAAGTTCATTCTTCCAGTAGAACAAGATGGTTTAGGATTACCTGATTTGAAGTGATGTTTCAGTGCTGCACAGTTAAGGGTAATTCAACGTGGAAAGGGATGATGAAGGGGGGGGGCAAGAAATGAGAGAGTGAGATTTATGTTGCAGATTTTTAAGGAGAAAGCAGATGCCATACAGGACATTATATTCATAAAGTACCAGAAAGTATTCTAAGAACCAAGTCAACACGATAATGGAGAAAGGAGATTCTGCCAATTAGGGGTACCGAAAATAGGCAAGATGGGGCTGGAATTTACTGGAGAAAACCGGCAAAGAAATCAAGGTGTTGGGAGCAAATAACTAGTTATGGAAAGGTAATACAATGATAAGAGGCTAATAAGACATTTGGGCTGCAGGCTGGAGACTGCCTTCCCTAGCAAGGATTGGTGGCAGATCATAGGCAAAGAGAAAAAGGTACAGGAAGTTTACGTGAAAGAACTGCTCTGGTAGAGTTTATAGTTGAATCTAGAACAGAAGCTGCTCTTAAAAAAAAAAAAAGGGATAATTAGGGTATATAAAGTATTGCACAATTAAGTATAGGAATCAATCAAAATAGGTAGGAACTGATTGGGAAGAGAGGCTGGATAAGCAATTCACAAGGAAGCAATGGGAGGGCAAATGTAAGACTCCCAAATATGCAACAAAGTCTAGAAAATTTAGGATTTTTGCTTGAAAGTGTTTGCATAGATATGTTTATACCCCGAGCAGACGCCAAAGAAAGAGGCAACTGGGAACATATGTTTTGGGAGTATGATAAGTTGGCAGACTTTAACAATTCCATGCAAAGTACTCTGAAATATTGGGTGAGCAAATGGGTGTAACTAAGGAAATTATTTTTTTGAGCTACAGGATCTGAGTTGTCTAACTACAATAAGGCCTTGTTAAGTTTAATTCTGGTGGCTGCCAAGAAAGTAATTATAAAATAATAAAAATCACAGTTTAGACTGTTTTTGAAGTACTGATTATTCTAACAGAGGTAAAAGCACTGGAAGTAAGATCTTTAGGAAAAGGGCAGTAGCAAATTACATAGAAAAAATGGGAAATTCGGGAAACAATACATGCAAAATAATGTTTTGGAGGAGGAGTGAGGTTTAAGGCAGGAGCTGAGCAATTTATTTAATGCTGGATTGATTATTATGTATGTGATGTGTATTGCTTGTATCTGAACAGGTTAACATGGTATGTTAAGTTGTCTATCTCGCCTTCATTCTTGCTGGATGGGTTCGGAGCCGACCTCGGCTCCGACTCGGCCACTCTAAAGCTCGAGAGTTGGTTCCACCGGCTCGAGGCTCCCCTTATATCCCACAATGCTAGGCGATAGTTACCTCAGATCTCGTTTGCCGCTACAGCTTCGAGGTTGGTTGTTCTACCGGTTCCTGGTGAGTTTAAGCTTTTTCTATTAAAAGTTACTCTGTTTCGGCCTTTTTTAGTTTAATTATTGTCAAATTAGTGTAGTTCATTGAACTTTATCCCGACCTAATTTTTTCCCATTTTTCTTTAAAAGAACTTTAGTTCTTCCCTTGGGCCTTGGGCCTTCCTTCCCTAGGAGTGTTTGTGTAGTTTAAGCTACTGTTTATCGTACTTTAGTGTACTTTATTTTTTAGCATTTTTACTAAAGTAATTTTTTCTGACGGGGTATAACTGGTGTGTTTGAGTGTGTGTTTGTGTTCACCAGTTAGGCTATGTCTAAAGAAGCAAAGGTCTTCGATTCAAGAAGTGTGATGAGTGCTGTCAGAAAATGTCTCTGACAGACGCTCACACTTCTTGTGTCTACTGTCTGGGGCCTTTGCACCTGCAGGACTCCTGTGCTGTCTGCCATGGCTTCAGCCCCAGGCTCCTGCAGGAAAGAAAAACAAGCTCATATTGAGAGGCTTGTTGAAGCCTGAGGATTCCCTGTCTGTCTCAACAGGGAAGCCCTCCAAGGCATCGAGGTCTTCGGCTCCGGCTTCTGAGCCGAGACCTCAGGTTGTTCAACCTTGCCTTTATCGGCTCCAGCTGGAGCCGATAAGACTCAGTCCACAGTTTCTGTGGCTTCTCGGCCCGCCGGAGCCGAGGTTATCGAGGTACCCGTGTCGGCTCCGACAAGATCTTCGGAGCCGACAACCAGAAAGAGGTCTAGGTCACCTTCTCTTGGCTCCGTTCATTCGGCTCCAGGATCTCCCCTGCTGTCTGAACGGAGCCAAAGGTCTCATTCCTCTAGGTCATCGAGGTTGTCCGATCATGACCTTCAGAGGGTGGTGAGTCGACTACTCAAGTCTGAGGCACTAGCCCAGATGCTTCAGAGCCCGACTCATCAGGCGGTGCCTGTCCCGTCCATCAACTCCTTCCTCCTTCGACTCTTTGAGCTCGGAGCCGGGTCGTCGGAACCGAGACTGTGGTTACCTCGAGCCGAGACAATTGTCTTCGGCCCGCCGCCGGCTCCGCTTTCTTCCATGGAGGAATCTCGGCGCCGGACTTCCTCGTCGGCTCCGAGGGGTGAGTGGCATCGGACCCTTGTCCGACCCCCTCTCCTCTCGGTGCTTCGGGCGCTGGTGAGTTCGGCTCCGACATCGGCCTCGGAGCCATCACTGTCGGTGCCGAGGGGGGTCCTTAGCTCCTCGGAGCGGGGACCTCTGGCTCTGCCTGACAGGGGTGCTTTCGAGGTCATGCGGAGTGTGTTAGAGCCTGGCTCTACTCCACAGTCGGCTCCGTCAGCCCCTCCCTCTATGCTGCCTCAGGGTAAGTCGACTCACTCCCTCATCCCTGACCGCAGAGAGCCAACTCCTCAGGAGCTCCCTTGGGATTTCATCCTCTTCCGAGGCCTCTCCTGATTTGGCAGAAGAGCCCCTCGGAAGAGGAAGTGCAAGAGGAAGCACATTGACTCACCTGAGTCTATCACGCCGGACACAGATCTGGATGATTCTGAGGGTTCCCCCCATTCCCCTTCTGAAGATGTCTCATTTGCAGACATTCTGGAGATCCTTAAACAGAGGGGAAATTGGCCAGCCCTCAACCCTTCGGAGGACGAATCTGTGTATCTTGAGGCGTTTGGCTCTCGTCCTTCCACCTCCTGGGTGTCTCCTCCCTTCGACCCCCTCATGCAGGTGGTTGCAAAAAAGGCATGGACGGCTCCTGATTCAGTGGACCCCACTCCCAGGAGACCCTCCAAATTCATCACAGCTCCATCAGACAAGGAATTTTTATCAAAAGGAGTCTCTGTGGATGCTATGGTGGTTGCTGCCGCCACAAAGAAGGAACTGGCTGATCCTTCAGTGCCTGTCCATCCACCTAACAAGGAATCTAGGTCCATGGATAGGTACGGGAAGCGGATGTTCTCCTCAGCGACATTTACTATGCGTTCGCTGAATTACCTGTGCCATTTCACTCGCCTTCAAAGAGACTTGATCAAAGAAGCGAGTGAAATGCTGAAGGACCCTACAGCTGCGGGTTTCAAGAGAAAATGAACATGCAGCTGGCTATCCTTAATTCTATTTCCAACTCCTCCATGCGCCTCCTCTCTTATGCGGCCGATGGAGCGAGCAGAGCCGCAGGAACAGGGGTACCCTTACGTAGGCACGCCTGGATGCGGCTATGCAATTTTGCGGAACCTTTCAAGACGTCTTTCACGAAGTCCCCTTTTGATCGATCATCTCTTTTTGGTCCACAAGTGAAAGAAACCCTGACTAGGTGCGAGACTGATGGCAAGACCCTTTCTGCCGCCGGAGTCCATTTTTCTACTCCTTCTAGGCCTTACCCCAAAGGCCAGAAGGGGGGAAAGATGTGGTTCCGTAAACAATCCCAAGGGACTTCGCCTGACGACAGAGTCGGTTCCCCGCCAGAGGCAGAGGGGGAACAACAATGGTAGACGCCGCCCTAGAGGCAGAGGGGTCCGCAGAACCAGGGCAGTCGAGAAACGTTCTCCGAGAAGCCCTTTCAGCATCCCTGAGGTGTTGCCCGACTGCCCATCTTCGGAGGCAGTCGGGGGAAGATTGTCACTGTACCCAGAAGCCTGGCTATCCTTGACACAAGACAAATGGGTACAGTCCATCATTTCGAAGGTTATTCTATTCCTTTCTTCGCTTTCCAAATCAGTCAAAAATCCCTTCCAGATGTTCCACCGCCAAAGGGATCTTGCAGCTTTGGAAATTTCAAAACTGCTTGCAAAAGAGCTATTCAGCCAGTGCCAGCAGACCAACTAGGATCCGGAATCTACTCAAGGTTCTTTTTAGTTCCAAAGAAAACAGGGGACTGGAGACCAATTTTGGATCTCAGTATCTTGAACAGATCAGTCAAGAAAACAAGATTTCGGATGGTCACGCTGCAATCCATTCTTCCCCTATTGGGAAAAGGAAACTGGATGTGCTCTATAGACCTTCAGGACGCTGTACTATCACATAAAATGAACAGACGCTCCAGAAGATTCCTCCGCTTCAGGCTGGGAACCAGTCATTTTCAATTCAGGGCCCTGCCCTTTGGTCTCACCACTGCCCCCGGTGTTTACCAAATGCATGGCAGTGGTAGCTTCTCACCTGAGACGACAAGGATTCCAGGTGTTTCCATATTTGGACGACTGGCTCCTCACAGCTCCCACCAAGCATCTCCTTCTGATGGCCAGAGATTACACTTTTCGCCTGTCAAAGACTGGGTATCTCAATAAATTGCGAAAAGTCTGTTTTGTCGCCTTGTCGCACTATTACCTACATAGGCTAAAATTAGATACTGTAAACATGTCTGCAACACTAACGAACCAAAGGATATCAGACATTCAAAATTGGTATCACTACTTCTCAACAACAACAGAGCCAAAGCCAGGTTAGTTCTAAAGGTGTTGGGAATCATGGCAGCGCCATACCCCTCCTTCCATTGGCCAGATACCACATGCGGATCCTTCAGTGGATGCTCTTTTCTCAATGGTCATACCAGGAACTTCCAATGTCTCACACCATTATGATCACGCGTGCAAAAGCATCTCATGTGGTGGATGTCTTCCCCCCAGCTCCTGTTGGGGAGACCATTTGTTCCACCTCCTCCGATTGCTACTCTGACAACGGATGCCTCCCTGATCGGGTTGGGGGGGCATTATCAGGGCAGGACAGTCCAGGGCACATGGCAACCAAACGAATGCCACTTGCACATAAATGTTCTGGAGATGAGAGCAGTGCTTTTAGCGTTGCAAGCCCTTCAACACTCTCTTCCCTTGGGAACGATTGCAATCCAGACAGACAATATGTCTGTAGTGTGGTACATCAACAAACAAGGCGGAACCAGATCATACCCCCTGCGTCGCGAAGCACTCAGACTGTGGCAATGGCCGTTTTCTTCTCAGCGTTTCTGATAGCAACGCACATCCCCGGAAGTCCAATCACATTGCGGACAAGTTGAGCAGAGCTATTCTCATGCCTCACGAGTGGTCTCTGAAAGACTCTGTAGTGAGAGAGATTTTTCTCAAGTGGGGTCAGCCTTGCTGCGATCTTCTTGCTACTCCCCAAAACAGCAAGTGCAGAGAATACTTCACTCTATTCCCTTTACCAGGCCAACCCAGCAGGGACGCTAGTCCAAGTTTGGCCCCGGGACTTCTGTATGCATTTCCTCCTTTCCCACTGATCTCTCAAGTAATACAGAAAGCTATCGCTCAGAAGGCCTCATTGATCCTCATTGCTCCTTACTGGCCTCGACAAGTGTGGTTCCCCTTTCTGCATCGATTTCTTTTGAGCGACCGTGGAATCTGGACCTAGTTCCAGATCTTTTGATCCATCAGTCGGGTCAGTTTCATCGCTCCCTCCCCTCTCTGAACCTCACTGCTTGGTTCCTCCACTTCCAACTGTAGCCAGGCTTCCTCAATTATCTCACTCTGTTAGAGATATTTTGATAGCTTCCCATAAATCTTCCACTCGAAAGATTTATTTGAGTAAGTGGAAACGATTTTCATATTGGGCACAAGGAAAGGACGAGATCCTTTCACCGCTTCCATCCAACTAGTCCTCGATTTTCTTGCTGAACTCTTCCATGCAGGTTCATCTCCATCTACTCTTAAGGTTCAATTGGCAGCTATTTCTAATTTCCATGTGGGTATTTCTGAATCTGCCCTAATGTCCCACAAACTCATGAAGCCTTTTTGAAAGGAGTTTTTCTTCTCAGACCTCCTGTAAGAAATCCTCCTTCTCCTTGGGACCTAAATTTAGTTCTTGCTTCTTTGATTCTTTCCCCTTCGAACCTGCAGCTTCATGTTCCTTAAAGTTATTATCATGGAAAACTCTCTTTCTGGTGGCTATCACATCAGCTAGAAGAATTTCAGAACTTCAAGCACTCAGTTGTCGTCTCCTTACCTTGTGTTCCATAAGGACAGAGTTTCCTTACGAACTAACCCGTCCTTTTGCCTAAGGTGGTTTCAACATCAAATCTAAACCAATGCATTGACCTCCCTGTCTTTTTCCGGAGTATTCAAATAGGTCTGAACAAAAATTACACTGTCTGGATGTTCATCGTCAATTAAGGTACTACTTGGACAGGACTAAACAATTCAGAAAATCTGATCAGCTGTTTGTCTCCTATGGAAAGCAGAAAGGGACTTCCAGTTTCAAAGGTATCTTTATCCAGATGGCTAACATCTCTGATTACCCTTGTTTATGAGATTAGACACCAAAACTGCCTAATAAGCCTAAAGCCCATTCCACCAGAGCTTTGGCTACTTCTCTAGCCTTCCAAGACAGACTGCCTATTGACACCATTTGTGCAGCGGCTACTTGGGCTACTCCTCACACTTTTATTTCCCATTATAAGTTGGATTTAGCTTCTAGGCATAGAGCTAATTTTGGTTCCACTGTTCTCAGGAGTCTGTTCCGTTAGGCCACCCGGGACAAGGTGCTAGGACGCGTCCCATCCAGCAAGAATGAAGGCGAGATAGACAACTTAACATATAGAGTTATGTTCTTACCATAACGCTCCATGTTAGTTGTCTTCTTCTCGCCTTCTTCTTGGCCCCACCCTCCTTCCCCTGGCCTGGACAGACCTAGAGGAGTTGTGATCGTGACCTCTCTTTCTACCACCTCTTTCTTAGCTATATGCTATTATGCATATTTCTTGTTTCAGGATGTAGGTCACCCTTCTTCTTCCTGTTGTTAGAGGTGGATTCTGTTTTTTACAGTTATACTGTTTCTGTTATAAGCTGGGGTTAGCTTACAAACGAGATCTGAGGTAACTATCGCCTAGCATTGTGGGATATAAGGGGAGCCTCGAGCCGGTGGAACCAACTCTCGAGCTTTAGAGTGGCCGAGTCGGAGCTGAGGTCGGCTCCGAACCCATCCAGCAAGAAGAAGGCGAGAAGAAGACAACTAACATGGAACGTTATGGTAAGAACATAACTTCTATTTATTTTCTTTCATACAAATGTGTGGTTACTTGTGCCTTAAGTAATTATTCAGTAAAGGTGTTAAAAAAATTATATATACTTGGGTGTATGAGAGTTATTTTCATCCATAGAGTGTGATTGGAAATACCCACTTGAGTCTTGGATCATTGGTTAAAAGGAATCAGCATGTTTTTTTTTTCTATATTTATTTTGACACATGGCTATTTGCAAAGTCTTTTGGAGTTAATTTCAAGCAAGATTGGACACCATGAGGTTACTTGGTAGCACAAAACATTCAAAGGCAAATAATTACAATGTTTTGGTGATCTTCCTATAGTTCTACTTCTCCGCATATATCTTGCTGTGGATACTACTACCAGTGATTCAGTGACCTGTATAAGTAGAAGGGTGAAGCCTTATCTAATAGTTCTCCCAAGCAAAATGCATAAAAAAATGAAATATGTCCTTTATATTCCATAAGATAAAGCAACATTCATTACCTATACTTCTGTTATAAAAGGGTGAGGGTATGCCGTACTGGTCAAGGATCCATCACAAGTACTGTCATTCCACTAACTCAAAGACATTTACAAAGCTAGTAAAGGCAACCAGGTCTGGCCTCTTGCTTGACAGAAGATGGTCCCGGTCTGTTACGACCCAAATATAGCTGACACTTGTCATGACTGATAAAACCTGTTTGGTTTAGTTGCAATAGAGTAAACTGGAGCCTAGAAGTGAGATTTTGAGTTTATTTTAGCATCAATTAATTGTTTGTTTGTGTCTTTCGGCTTTTCCCGGTTAGAGGTCGCCACAGCGGAACTCCAGTCCGCTAATGATTGGCAGTAGATTTTTACGTGCCGAGTTGCCGGTCCTGATGCACAACCTTCAACAAAGGAATGCCCATTCACGCACGTCTCCACACACAAGATGCTCTAGCTGAGAATTGAACAGGACAACATCTTACTGTGAGGCGACAATGCTACCACAGCACCACCACCGCAGTCTATAAAGAAGTTCTCATATTGTTAGTTGTGTACTTCGTGTGTTTTCATGGCTTGGTAAGATGCACAGTACTATCAGTGCTGTAAAGAAGAACTGGCCACCCTGTAGTGCCACGATACTAAACTTCCATTAGTGGTATGGCTTTAAGTACCCCAAACAGCTTTATACAAGTCAGTGGGATATCCAACAAGCCCAAGAACTTTGCCTACTCCAGGAGAGGAATACTCTTCATGAGATTCTTAAGTAGTTGCAAGAGTTTGGCCTGAGTTTCCTCTGAAAGCTCTGAGAAGGACTGGGCTGGAAAATTAAGATGGTCTGTAAGCTGTTATGTTTAGGTTGATTGGTACAAGCTTGAATAGTTGCATCATTTCTAGTCTTGATGCATCTTTTATGCCCATCTTTCATTTATTCACAAGGAGTAGAGCATAATAATTACCACTCTTTTTAAAATGATCAGCTTGCCATATTCCTTGTCTGTACCAAGACTATTGCCTTGGCTGCATGAAGATGGAGATTACCTTTATCCTTTTCCTGACAGAGAAAAAGAGGCATCATCTCTGTACTACAGAATCGTATCCCTGTTCTCCCTAAACCAGCTGTGTCCCAATTCATAGTCTAGCTGTGGCTTAGTAGCACAGCCCTGCAGTATAAGGCAACATGTGCTGGAACGCTGCATGCAAATAAGGTAGTAGAAAGGGGAGGGGAGGGGTGGGGCCCATGCACCAAGATGCCACTTAAGTTGTTTTCGGTACTGTGTCTTTAGGACATCTGAATAGATATAGAGGTCATACTATGCAAATTACCCTAAAGGACAGTGTAGAATATGTAAAAGTGTACAACACTAGGTAGCAGCATGCACCACAGCATTTAAGTGGGAAAATTTGGGGAGAGGAAGAAGCAGGATGGCTTCATTCTGTGCAGGCTGCCAAACTAGGTAAGAAGTATTGTGGAGATGTATTACTACATATCTGTGAATGTGTATGGGAATGGTATGCATGTCCGTGTGCATGTGTGTGTGTGTTTGTGTTTGACCCAGAAGCAACCAGGGAGGGGTGGAGGAGGATCATGATCCAGTATATCACCAGAGTTACACTGGCTATGTGTGAGGGAGGATTGTGAGCCCTGCCATGAAATGGGCTGTCATTGAGAGGGAAATAGTGCCTCGATTTGGAGTTGGGGTAAGGATGAGGAACACACTATGACAGCTAGTTTGACAGCAGTCAAAGTATCTGACAAATGCCAACTGTGCTGAGCTTTTTGAGTTGTGTACATATACCTGTATGTGGGTGTGTGTCAGAAGCATGACTGGATGTGTGTGTGTATGTGTGTGTGTGTGTGTGTGTGTGTGTGTGTGTGTGTGTGTGTGTGTGTGTATGTATAGATATATATATATACATATATATATATATATATATATATATATATATATATATATATATATATATATATATATATATCCGCTTTTAATTTAGAAAGCCCAAAATCTCGAGTTTTGAAATACCGAACTCAAAACATCGAGATTTTGGAATCTCGAAATTAAAAAGTGGAAAAAAAAGCAACTAAAACAATGTTTTTGCAGGGGGCCCCCCTGCACCCCACACCCCCTATAACTTATACCATCTCAGAGATCGCGCTAGAGTGAAGAGAATGGTAAGCAGAACAGGAGCATTACCATTCTCTTCACTGTAGTGTGATCTTAGAGTTGGTATATTTAAGTAGGGGGTGTGGGGGGTGCAGAGGGGCTTGCCCCCTGCAAAAACTTTTTTTACTTGTTTGTTTTATTTATTGATTTATTTATTTATTTATTTTTGCTCCACTTCTTAGTTTCGAGATTCCATAATCTCGACTTTCTGGGATCGGTATTTTGAGAGTCGAGATTTTGGGCTTTTGAAATTAAAAAGTGGATCCATATACATATATATAATGTGTGTGCGTTTTATATATATGTGTGTGCCCCTTTGTACGTCTGTCACTGTGGTGGGGTGGAGTCTGTATGTTTGTGGTCCATAGGACTTGCTGATAGAGAACTCATCTGTGCAGTGTAGTTCTGTCCCTATGGGTTATTCATAATCATGCAGATTTCCACATAATGAGATGTTGCACCTTTGGGAATGCACATGACTATAAATCACTAAATGTCATGGCTTAGCATGCTATAAATCCTGGACATTATTTTTTTAATGTATGTTACTTTCTACTAATAATATCGCAACATTAATTTATTGCTTTTGTTTATTTTTTTTTTTGTTTTAACTTTTTCTGTATTCCATTCTTTAATTCATTGTTTTGTAAGGTGCGTACTCCATAAAGCACTACAAGAAGCCTGGACTTAAACTTTTGTCAAAAACTTATATGTAAACATATATATATATATATATATATATATATATATATATATATACACACATGCGTGTGTGTATATGTTTATGCATGTGAGTGCGTGAGTGCGTGAGTGCGTGAGGAGTGCGTGAGGAGTGCGTGAGGAGTGTGTGAGGAGTGTGTGAGTGTGTGTATCTATAAAATATAGATATAGGTATATAGGTCTACTTTAGAGCATGAATCCCAAAAGACTGAAAATTCAAAATATCGAATGCTGGAATTTGTCCTTTCTCCACTGTTGTGCGATCTTGGAGTTGATACATATAGTTACCAGGGGGTGTGAGGGGTGCTCTATATATACACACATGCACATCCATGTATGTGTGTGTATATATATATATATATCAGGGAAAGGATAAGAAGTGTGAGAATATCAATAAATTAAAATGTATGCAAGCCTGGAATGCTTATGCAAAGTCCATAGAAATTCAGGAACATTTGATGTGCATAATGTACTTGTTTGTTTTTGTTACCTGATATTTATTTCGGCATCGATGTCATAAGGTCATCTGAAGCCCATGCTATAGGGTTCTACTGAAGTGGATGGGGTTAAAGACAATGATTTGTTCTTGTCAGGTAACCTGTTGCTGTGACTACTAAACTGATATTAAATCCCTGTCTTCTCCTTCCCTGCTGTTTAAACATTAGAATACCTACGTCAAGAAGTAAGACCAGCACAGGTTTTTTTAACTCATTAGTCTGTTCTTATCTGTAAATAGAGTTTAAACATTATCTTGGGTGAAAGAGGTTTTGCTTAATAGGATGGAGCTCAAATGCTGCCAAGAGTTCAGTATAAATGACTAGTCCTTAAATCCTTTTATGACTTGTGAATGATTAACAGGCACAATATAATCAGTTAAAGCAACAAAACTTATGAGTGGAATATGTGTGTAATGATGCAAACTGATAATGTTACGGGTTGAATGACATGCAGATTGGAGTTTACTCTTCTATACTGACATGAGATGAACTCCACTACAGAACTTGCAATGGATAAACCTTTCTTGGCTACCTCCTCCCACTAACATGTTAGTATATGAATCCTCATATAGCATGTTCAGGAATTGGTGTTTAAGAATACTGAGTTCCCCACACCTTAGTCTGTTGAAATAACTGTGATAATTACAGAATATGCTGCTTAGGAGAGTTCAGGACTGAACCTGTAACAGCAAGGAGGAGGTGTCATAGGGAATTTAGTTATCACCTTGAACATGCTGACAAGCTGATGCTGCTTGTCTTTGTAATGAGAAGTTGACATCGTTGTCTCTTGTATGAACTGATCTATAATTTGTTCCATTCCAGAAGGAGATGGGAATTTTCATCTATGAAATAACACTTGAGTTTTCTAAAATTAATTATATGCATGATGACCATCATGTCAGGTACAGTTGTTGCCCTAAGGCTGTCAGTTTAGCAATAACAGCAACAGAATAATCTGGAAATATCTTACAGTTCAGTGATACAGTATGATTCTTTTACACTTTTGTGTATTGAGAAACCTGCTTGCATTTAGCAGTGGGGGTGAGGAGATGAGGCAGTCCCCAGTACAACAGATGTGTGGACTTTCTCAGTGGACTTTGGTGTTTATAATACCCAGGTTTAAAGCCTGAGAAAAAGTTTGTCACAGAAATGTAATTATACCTAGAATGTACTTCTTGGATACGGTTTTGCAGTAATAAAGCTTTTCAGATCAACTACTTTAATAGCCACCTGAGTTCTATCCTGGAGTTCATTGTTTCCACAAATTCCATGAAAGCAGTTTGTCTTTTAGGAATGAATTTGTTACTGCTGGGATTATTTAGCCAGTTTGATGACAGTCATATCTGTCAAACCTGCTGAGCTTAGAGTAATTAGTATTCATTCTTTAACACTTCTCTTCTAAGGCTTATTTTCTTATTCTTGCTCCAGTATAATGCTCATATGGAAATTTTCCGTTGTGACTAAATGTAGAATGTACTAATTAAGATTCTGTAAGAACTTACACAAGATGTTAGTTACTGATAGAAACCTTACTTTTATCAGAAGCATGGCAGCTGTTCAGCTTCTTACAGATGTACGACTGACATTTCTCAGGTTTGAGCACTGTTGTAAAGCAAGAAGACATTTCAGTAACACTGACAAGTTACCAGGGCATTACAGTGGGGGAGCAGTTTGCATTCTTCTTGCATTCATTTCCTTGGTGGGTTCCTTCTGTGTGATGTCTGTATGTCCTTCTTGTGTGTATCCAGGTGGGTTTTTTCTGGAGCTTGGTCTCCTTTTCAGTTCCTAGAGAATGTCACAAGGTGAATAGCAATTCAAAATTACTCAAGTGTGTGGGAGGGAAGTTATGTGTGTGTGTGTGTGTGTGTGTGTGTGTGTGTGTGTGTGTGTGTGTGTGTGTGTGTGGGTGTGTGTGTGTGGGAGGTGTGTGTGTGGGAGGTGTTTGTCTGGGGGGAGGTGTGTGGGAGGTAAAGGGGTGTGGGTGGGGGTGGAGGTGTGTGTGTGTGGGAGGGAAGAGTGTGTGTGTGTGTTTCTGCCCTTTATTTATTTATTTTTTGTTATGTCGATAACTCCCCTGTCAAAACTTCAAAAGGCACCAATGGTTTCAAAAGGTGCCAGATGTGCCAGGGTAAGATGCCCAACTCCGGGCATATCTTGTGTGTATACTGTCTGGGGAAATTACATCTTCAGGAAGACTGTTCAGTTTGTCATGGGTTCTCTGCCCGTACCCTTACTGAGAGGAAAAATAAACTAATCTTGAAGGGACTCCTCAAATCTGATTTCGAAGAGGCCATTTATGGGTTTAGGACTGAAGCTAGCACGTCTTCATCCACCTCTTCTTTCTCCACCAAGAAAAAACCTTCTTCACTTCCTAGTTCATCATAACCATACAAGAAAGTCTCTAAACTGACCTCGGTACCAAAGAGCTTTTCAGCACCCGCAGGTTTATCTGGCTCGACACCCAAAACTGTATTGATGCTGAGAGCAACTTCTTTGGTACCTACATTACCCTCTGTGCTGAAATAGTCACAGTTGCCTTCGTGCCCTAGGACAGGATATTTGTCAACTTTTTATCCTTTTAAAGACAGGCCACCAAGTCCCTTTCTTGAAGCATGACCCCGTAAGTCTCCTTGACTGCCTTGATCCAATCTACTTAGAGTCTCACAGAAGCCGACATCTTGAGATTTTACATCCTCTGCATACATGCTGTAGAACATCTCAGATGAAAAAGATAGATATGAAAGATACAATCTAAACAAACATGGGCCTAGGGCAGAACCCTGTGTTACACCCTGACTGTACCCAAGGATTTCACCTGTCCAATTGCTACATGCTACTTGCCATGTCCTATTTGTAAGCCATGCAGCTATCCATCTTATCAAGAGTACATCAGTATCTAATTTTTCTAATTTATTCATCAGTGTTTTGTGTATGACCCTGTCAAGTGCTGAAGGTAAATCTGCGTAAATTACATCTCAGAACAATTTTTCATTTATAGCTGTTATTATATTGTTATAGAACATCATGTTACAGGTGGTAATAGATTGATTTTTAACATATGCGTGCTGATTTGTGGTTTCAAATCCCAACTTTTCCAACTTGGACAATAACTTATCCAGTGTTACCTTCTGCATTATTTTTCCACAACATGAAAGTAGACTTAATGGTCTGTATGACTCCCTTTTCCTTAAAGACAGGTTTAACAAGTGCATGTCTCCAATCTTGAGATCTCCCTATATTTACACAACCTAGTAAATAATCGATATAATGATACTGTAACTTCTTGCTGAAATATTCTCAGGTCATTATTACTAATTCCATCTCCTACATGTGCTTTGTTTGGATCCAGTTTTAATAGCTCTTTTTCAGTATAATCTAATTTGATCTCAGTATCTGAGGTTACCTGGATGACACTAGGACAATTTATCACTCCCTTTGTGGAGCCAAACTGCTTTGCATAAAATTTTGTAAATATATCTATAATCTGTTGTTAGAATCGACGCACAGTTTATCAATTTGTACGTCTTTACTCCTTCCGCATCTTGTGTATCTATACAATGGTTTCATATCATGCTCGATGTCTTTATATAAATATTTTCTAATTTTTCTTGAGCTTGTCTCACATTCTTTATTTGTTTGTCCAGCTTATTTCATTTTTCAAAGTTGTAGTTCAACCTCTTTTCCATCTTTAATGATGCATCTATGGAAATATATCATCTTGTCATCGTGTGCATAGATCCTGATGTTAAACATTTATTTGGTTTTCTTGCATTCAAACGATTTTTTCTTCAGAACTTTCCACCTTCCTTCTGCAGTTTTGCCACTAAAAGCATCACTCCAATTAGTTTTATATAACAACTGTTTTGCTTCCACATAATCTGTTATTAAGCTTCTGTGCATTGGTTTAGATTTCAGTTTGACAGAATTATCAAGCAGCAAATTAACCTTTTATAACCCCATGATCACTGCACATCAGCGATGGAAAAACTTGACATAAAGTAACAGACGTCTTTAGGAGTGCAATGTCTACTATGTTCCACTCCCTGGTAGGCTTTTTTTACAGTCTGAAGCAATTGTTCATGAACATATGTTGTGAACAGTTTCCTTAATACTGTTGTTGAATCAGTATTATTCAAGTTTGTTTCTAGTAAATTTAAGTCCCCAGCCACTATTATCCCCCCCACCATGTTTCATGTAAGAAATGTATGAATTCCTGTAGGTCATCAGCAGTTGAATTTGGTTGTCTATACACTCCAACAAGCGTTGTGTTCCAGAGCTGTCTTTATTTTCACAGTTACAGAATCTGTAGTATTGGTGTTATCACTGAACATGTAATAATCACAGGGAACTTAATTATCTTTAATCCTGATCGTAACACCTCCACCTGATTTTTTTGTTAGAATGTCTCTTACAGTAAAATCATTTATACCATTACATAACTGGTTTTCAGTCTTTGTTCTTTAACTGTTTCACAAACAATAACAAAATCAGCCTTGTGGGAATGTAGAAAATTTTCCAGTTTGTTTTTTATTTTATTAATGCTCCTAGCATTAACAACCATCAGAGATGCATCAAATGTTGTTGTCTGTGAACTGTTACACTTTTGACCTGGCAATAATCAAGCCTTGTGTTTGTCAAGTATTGCAAAATATCTGCTACAGAAATTTTCTTCCCTGATCTTGACAAGTGCACACCATCCTTTCTTAACGTGTGATCAAAATTAGGCTTGGATGCTCTATACATTTCCATTTTTAAAATGGGACATTTTTTCATGTAGATACCAAAAAAAGTTTTCATTCATGGCGATCTGATGCTCCTTTCTGTATGTGATTTGTGAAAAATATGTCCTAACACCTGTACATGCTATGTTATCTAAGAGGGCTGTTGGTTCCATACTAACAGTCCGAGAGTCATTGTGGATGAGATCATTTGTACAGACTTGAATAAAAACAGATCTGTACTTCTTTATACTAAGGCATTCAAAGACTTGTCTTTCACCCTCTGTTTTGCTCCTGGAAAGCATAACACTATTCATTGTTCATTATCTTCTCTGCAAATGTAAGTATCACTTCCTCTAATAATTGAATTTCCAATTACAAGATTATCTTTTTTGACCAGATCTCAAGAACCTTCAACTTCTAATTCAGTAATATCTGCTGTATCATAAAAGAATGATCATCACCATTAGTCTTATTAATCCCACTGATCTGAAGTAGGAGATTCATTTGTCTGCAACCTGTGGGTTATGGATCCGATATCGGATCCGAACCGGCATGGTTTACCAGCTATGGATCCAAGCTCTCAGCTCCTCCCCTCACCCATAATGCCCTGCTCTACCCTCATGACCTCAGATCTTGGTGACCAGATTGTGTTCCTAAGCTCTTCAGCTAAGTGTAGTTTTTTAGTTTTTAAAGTGCTAATTTTTGAAGTTTTGTGTGAAAGTTGTGTGGAAGTGTAGGTTTCCCTATTTTTTAGTTATACTTTTAGTGTTTTAAAATTTAATTTTACCTTTCCCTCCCCTCGCTGGTAGCATAGTGTGTGTTTGGGCCTGTGAGTGGTTTTGTTACTTTGCTTTAACTCTAGTTTAAGTAACTTTTTTGCTTTTGGGATGTCTGAACAACCCAAAGCTGTGTTCTCAAGTGGTGTGGCCATAAGCTTTCCCGGCTGATGGCCACACTTTGAACACCTCACTTCTGGATGTTCCATTTGTGCAGGGTTCAACCCCAGGGCATTGAAGGAGCGGAGGTCCAAGCTTGTCTTGGCGGGTCTTTGCCACGGACCTCGCTCGCGCCCGCGCCCTTCGGGTGTAAACCGCTTCACGGTTGTCTCCTCTCCTCCCTCCTCCTCCTGGGACTCAACCTCCTGTAGTGGTTCGGAGGAGCAAAAAGAAGGACCGGAGGGAGAAGCACCATAAGCGGCGGGCCGAGACCTCTGTTTCGCCCCGCCAGCCAAGCGGCTTCTCCTCCGGCCTCCTTGTCTGCTGGCTCTCCTCCTCGGCTCCGGTCTCCAGTGTGTTTTCACCGGGACCTGAGGAGGAGGAGACCCAATCCGCCGAGGCTATCGTGGAGGCACTCGAGGCCTACCTCGGTAGCCTCGTCGAGATCAACTTATAGCCTGTCAGACGCTGATCTGGACTGGATGATGAGAAGGTTCATCCAGGCCCAGATGCAGATGGGTCTTCTTGTACCCCCCTCTGGGGGGGGACGACCTTTTTCAAGCCAATTGCTCCTTCTCTGACGGATCGATCCTGCCGATCCGACCTCGGAGCCTGGATCGGATCCGGGGATCAGTGCTCCTTCGCCATCTGTTCAGATCGGATCCTTTGGTCGAGGTCGGCTCGGCTTTTGATGTAGTGGAGAGGGCCCTGTTGAGGGTCTCCGGACCCCGGCACTTGCTTCGCTCCCTCTGCACTGGGTCAGGCTTCCACCATCTGGCCCTGGGACAGCCCTCTCCTGTGCCCCAAGCTGTTCCGTGGAACAGGTTACTGTTCTGCAGGAGTCCTCTGACAGCCCCCAGAGGATGTTCCTGCAAACATACATGCAAAAGGAGGCACATTGACTCCCGAGTCTCTCACAGAAGACTGGAGGAAGGGAAGGCTCCCACGGTCACCCCGAGGATGTCTCATTTGGAGACATCATGGAAATGCCGCATAAGGGGTGGTCTGCCCCAAGTCTTCCTCGGACGAGTCCGTGTTCTTGGAGGCATTTGAAGCGGGCCTGTCTACCTCTTGGGTGTCCCCTCCTGCCGACCCTCTGGTGGACCTCATTACCACCAGGGCGTGGAAGGAACCGGACACCGTGGAGCCAATCCCTAAAAGGCCCGACCGTATTCTCAGTCCCCCGGCTGACCGTGCCCATTGGAGTAAGGGGCCTCCGGTAGATGCCATCTTGACGGCAGCAGCCACCAAGAGGGAACTTGCTCAGGAGAGTCCCTCAGTCCATCCCCCGAGCAAGGAGTCTTGGATGATGGACCACTTGGGGAAGCGGATGTTTAGTTCAGCGACCTTCTCTGTAAGGGCGCTGAACTATCTGGCACACGTGATTAGGATGCAGCGATCTTATTAAAGAATACGCTGCATCCCCCAGAGTCCATGTCGGAGGAGGACAAAGTGCTGCACTCCACCCGCATGGCCACGGCTACTCTCCCATGCTACGGAAGGTGCCGCGGGGCAGGCCTAGTTACTAGAGCGCCAGGCCTGGCTCCGCCATTTCTCAGAGCCCTTGATGGTTCTGCCCTCTTTGGCAAAACTGTTCGCGACACTTTGATCCAGAGCGAGAAGGACGGAAGACGCTGTCTGCCGCCGAATCCGCTTCTGCTCCCCAGAGGCCCTATTCTAGGAACCAAAAGGGACAGAAGAAGATGTGGTTCCGAAGTCGCAGCAATCTCAGTCTGCTCCGGACAACCAGTCCTTCCGTGGCAGAGGAGGACAGGGAGGACGCCGCTAGGGGCAGAGGGGCTCCCAGGAATTTCGGGTCCAGAGAACCTTCTCTGAACGGCCCAGCAGCCCTGAGAGGTTGCCCGGCTGCTCCACTCTAGAGGCAGTCGGGGATTTCGGAGCACCTAGCGGCATGGGAGTCCATAACATCAGACCGCTGGGTCCTCCAGATCATATCCAGAGGATACATACCTTTCTTCATTTGCCAAAATTGAAGTCCTCAGTGGGAGGGGCAGAGATTGGCCATCTGCTAAAGAAAAGAGCCATCCAGCCCGCCCCCAGACCAGATCGGATCAGGGTTCTACTCCAGGTTCTTTTAGTGCCAAAAAGACGGGGATCTAAGACCAATTTTAGACCTTTCACTCTTGAACCTGGCAGTTCCCAAGGAGAAGTTCAATGGTCACTTGCAGTCTATTCTCCCCTTCTGGGAGAAAATCACTGGATGTGCTCCATAGACCTCAAGGATACCACATACTAATGGACAGGCGCCAGGAGGTTTCTCCGCCCGGCTGGGAGCCAGTCACTACCAGTTCGGGTCCTTCCCTTTGGTCTCACCACAGCCCCAGGGTGTTCACCAAAGTATTAGCAGTGGTAGCGGCCCACCTGAGGCTTCAGGGGTACAGGTCTTTCCCTACCTGGACGACTGGCTCCTCACCGCCCCAACAAGGCATCTACTACTTTTGGCGAGACTCCTTTCTCCATCTTGCTCCCTCTGGGCATCACAATAAACACAAAAATCCAACCTAGCACCCACGCAGTTCATAGATTTTATAGGTGCCAGGTTAGACACAAGGAGATTAATAGCCTTCCTCACTGCGGACAGAGTTCAAAATCTGCAACTCCAGGTGCGGGCCATTCTCCACTCAAGCTCAGTTCCGCGGAGTTGGTCCTGAGGGCTCTAGGATCCATGGCGGCTGCTATAGCGCTTCTTCCTCTCGCCAGGTTCAATATGCGCATCCTCCAATGGACACTCCTAGTCCAGTGGTCGTATCTTGCTCTCCCTATGCATCATCCCATTGCGATCAGCAAGGCTTGCAAGCGGTCCCTCCTGTGGTGGCTACACTCTCCAGATCTCCACGGAGGCCGCCCATTTTTTGCTCCTCCCCCTCTCGCCACGGTGACCACGGACGCCTCCTGCCTCGGGTGGGGGGGGGGGGCATTTTGCAGGCTGGACCGTCCAAGGCACGTGGAACGATTCAGAGACCTTACTGCATATCAACGTTCTAGAGATGAGAGCAGTGCTCTTAGCTTTGCTAGCACTTCAGGCCTTTCTTCCCTTGGGAACAATTGCGATTCAATCAGACAACATGTCGGTTGTCTGGTATATCAACAAGCAAGGAGGAACCAGGTCTTACCCTCTTTGTCGAGAAGCCATGAGAGTTTGGGAATGGGCAATCTCCACCAACCGCTTTCTCATAGCAACGCATATTCCGGGTCGGTCCAACATCCTGGCGGACAAACTCAGTCGCACCATTCTCACTCCTTATGAGTGGTCTCTCAATACTCAGGTAGCGGAACGCATATTCGCACGGTGGGGAACTCCTTGTTGCGATCTTTTTGCCTCTCCCTCAAACACCAAGTGCGACAGTTTTTTCGCTCTGATACCTCCTCCCGGAGGCTCCCCAAGAGATGCTCTGGTGCATGCTTGGCCACCCGGTCTTCTTTATGCTTATCCCCCCTTGCCTCTGATGCTCCAAGTTCTTCAGAAAGCCTCTCGGTTGGGGTGCAGAATGATTCTCATTGCTCGCTTTGGCCTCGACAGATCTGGTTCCCCTTCCTAAGGTCTCACTCTGTGAATCCTCCTTGGATTCTAGATCCCATTCCGGATCTGATATCTCATCCATCCCACTTATCTCCTCCGAACCTGGACGACCTGAAGCTGACCGCTTGGTTGCTCCAGTTCCACTCTTGATCAGGACTCACGGTATTTCATCCCCTGTTAAGGCCATCCTGGTGGCAGCTCATAAGCCATCCACTAGGAAAGTCTACCGCAGCAAGTGGAAACGGTTCTCGCTAGGCGGAGCGGCAAGGCCTAAACCCCTTCACAGTTCCTCTCCCTTTGGTGCTTGATTTCTTAACCACTCTTTTTAATGATGGTGCCAGCAGTTCCACAGTCAAAGTACAACTTGCGGCAATTTCCCATTATCACATTGGTCATGACTCCAATCCACTGATGTCGTTGTGTAAGATTTTCCTTAAAGGTACTTTTCTTCTCAGGCCCCTGTAAAGCAAGCGGTTCCTCCTTGGGACCTTTCCTTAGTTCTCCAGGCCTTGACCGCCCTTTCAACCCGGTGGCTACGGTAGATCTGAAATTCTTATCTTTCAAGACCGCCTTCTTAGTAGCCATTACGCCAAGAGAGTTTCAGAGCTTCAAGCATTATCAGCTAAACCTCCTTACTTGGTCTTTCATCCGGACCGTGTTTACCTCAGGACCAACCCGTCCTTTCTTCCTAAGGTAGCTTCTGAAGCAAACATTAATCAATCCATTAACCTCCTGTCTTCTTCCTAAATATGAAAACAAAGGTGAATACAAGCTTCACTCCTTAGATGTTCACAGGCAACTTAGATTTTATCTAAACAGGACGGCTGGTCATAGACAATCCGACCAGTTGTTCATTTCCTTTGCTAAATTTAATTTGGGCAAACCAATTTCTAAAGTCTCATTATCTCGCTGGATTTCACAATGTATCTTATTGGCTTATCAAGCTGTACATGCCCATTAAACCCGGTCAGTCTCTACCTCGGCAGCCTTTAAGGCTAGGATTCCTCTAGATGATATTTGTGCTGCAGCCACGTGGGCTTCATCTCATACTTTTATTTCCCACTACAAGTTGGATCTTGCATCTAGGGGTAGAGCATCCTATGGCTCAGGTGCTCGGAATATCCTTCCATGATGGCCCAAGATTCAGGTAGCTGGGGACGCTGTCCCACAGGTTGCAGACAAATGAATCTCCTACTTCAGATTTAGAAGTTATGTACTCACCATAACGCTCCATCTGAGTAGGTGTATTCATTTGTTATCCCCCTGGCCTTTCAGTTTCCTGCATATGATGTCTTACCCTTTTCAGGGTGTTCTTGCTGTTGGCAAACTCGATCTGAGGTCATGAGGGTAGAGCAGGGCATTATGGGTGAGGGGAGGAGCTGAGAGCTTGGATCCATAGCTGGTAAACCATGCCGGTTCGGATCGGATCCATAACCCACAGGTTGCAGACAAATGAATACACCTACTCAGATGGAACGTTATGGTGAGTACATAACTTCTAATTTTCATTGCCTATTACATTTGCAAGCATACAATTCTCATCCGGCTGGTTTGTACATCTGCAGTTACATCTGCCTTTCTCTTTTTCTACCTTCTCTTTGAGAAAATTGATGCCGTTTTCTCTAGACTGAAGGTTTTCTGATAAAGTGTTTTCATTCCCTGCAATCTGTGTGTTACATATCATAGCTGTGTCTTCTTAGTATGTATTTTCTTTGCTTTATAGACATTTGTCAGTTTCTTTTTACCTTATTTGTTGTGAACTTATTTCTTTTTTATTTTCTTCTATACACACTGAATCCCCAGATTCCTGAATACCTGTATCCAGAATTCCAAAGTTGTCAGTGGTATTATCTTGTTCAGTAGGAGTTAAATAAGTTGTATAGACAATATACACTTAGTTTCCTAAATGTGTTCAATTTGCTCTTTGCCTGACATTATTTATCTCATCAGTCCAGTCATTAATACTGGAATACTGTATAACAGGACCACTTTCTACTGTAATACTCACCTCGCCTGCTCCCTCGTCCTAATCTCAGCCCCCTTGAGGTATGCGAGAACCTTTCCTGGCATTCTTGACTAGGATCTCTGCATATAAGGAACTACACAAGAATACTGTATAATGGGGCCACTTGCTACTGTGTGTGTCTACAGTGTAACCTGCCATTTATTAGTAAATAACCTAATTAAGTGTACCGGCTACCCGTACATCACCACACCATGATCCAGTTCCTTCCCATTCTATTATAGAATTTCACTACTTCAGCTCTTGCCTGCCCAAACAGTATCCCACCCTGTAGCCTTCCTGCTTTTTCTGTGTCCTTGCCTTCCTACCACCCTCCGTTCAACCAAGTACACTCTGCCCCTTATTACTGTTCTGTTTGTAAGTCTGATTTAAGCTGCAGTCATCCTTCCACTGTTGGTCCAAGTCCTCCCTTTTAATCCAACTGTTTTAGCTCTCCACTCCTATTTACATAAAGCCAATCAGGTTACCTTGTCCTCTAATCTGCTTTCCCTTCACAGAGACTTCTTTCTGAGCTTTCCCATAGCTTAGTATGCAGTGTTACAAAACAACATAACATAAAGCAAGGGTTGGAAACAGCTGAACTTACTGATTATTTTTCGTATATAGATTCCACCTGGGTCCAACTCACTCCATTCAGGCTCACTTCACTCCCCTATCCTACCCCCATTCCCACCCACTCCCACTTTCCTTAACTTCATATCTATCCTAACCACACCCCTTACTCCCTTCAGCCAATCCATAACCATCTTCTCAAGTCCCACCCTACCTCCTAAACCCCACCTTCTCCACTATATATTCCAATCACTACCCTCTACATACTCACTCAACCCCTCCCCTCTCCTTCACTTTACTCTACCAATCTACCCACTATGAATCTCTACTACTCCTTATAAACCAGTACTCTACTACTCCATTTTCTTTACCTCACGAACACTTTCACCTCCCCTCCACTCATACCAAATCAGGCACTTCACTCATCAACACTTTCACTCACAATTCAACACTTATACTGACATCATCCCACAACTTTATAATAACTCAACCACTCTTCTCCTACCTTTAGGATCATAGGAAGTTACTACACTATTGGCCATGAGGCTCTTTTAAGCCTAGCCAAGAATTTAGCCCATGTTCTGACAAGTGAGCACCCAATGCTCCTGTCCAGCAGGGACACACATGGAATCCCAGGGGTGTATTTTCTGTTCCCCATCCAGTTATCCAGGTTAGGTTTAAAAAGTGTTAATTAGGTACTCTGCTTGATGTGGAGCGGGAGTCTATTCCATAGAAGGGGGAGTCACTGGGACACAAATCTGTCCCGCCAACACATCCTATTGATGTCACAGATGAGGTTGAGGTCATGCATGCAGGTTACTCGAGTGGAGCTTGACTTACGGATATGCAGCAGTCCCTCAAGGCAGGGTCTGAGATTGCTTTGTATGCCAGACAGAGGTTACCTCTGAGGAGTCTGTAGGAGACTGAATAGAGGGACAGGTCATTTAGCCTGTCTGTGTAAGGTAGATGTTTGAGGCCCTGGATTCTCCTGGTGAGTAACATCTGTGGGTCTCCCCAGCTGGTGCTTGTGCTTTGTGAGGTACATGTCGAAAGGGGCATTGTACTCAGTAGTGGGTCTTATAAGGGAAGAATACAGGGATGTTATGACCACCTTGTCCCTGGATGAAATACCCTTACTAATGAGGTAGGCCATGTAGAAAGCTTTCTGTGCAATGGAGGCAATATGGTGAAAGTCAGTTTGCTATCAACCTGGGTTCCCATGTCCCTCACAACTGATTGCGTGCTTAGGACCTTGTTATTAATGTGATAATTTGTGGGGATGTCACTCTCCCCAAAGGGGATGATGCATTTTTTGGCATTTAGTTTGAGGCTATGTTTCTGGCACCAGTCATATGTTTAGGTGAGACTGTCTTGGAGGATGTCCACATCACTAGGGAAGCTGATGACAGCACCCAGCATACTGTCATCTACACTCTTGGTCAGCTATAGCCCACTGGTTTTGGCCTGCACCTTAGAAAAGTGTATCTCAAACAACAAAGGCCCTAAGACCAATCCCTGGGGTACACCACTCATTACAGGTTGACTGCTTGAGGTGGCTTCCCCTATTTTGACTAGGTGGATTCTATCAGTGAGCCAGTTTGCTACCCATCTGGTAACATATGGATTGATGACTAGCTGAGAGAGTTTATCTATTATAATTGCGACCTGCTTTAGCCAGGTCAGGGTAGGTAGTTTGCACAGTCTTCCCCTCGTCCATGGCTTTGGTGACCGTCTCAAAGAAGTCGACCAAATTTAGCAGGCATGTCCTCTCATTGACAAAACCAAACTGTGTGGATCAAGTGTTTAGAGGTTGTCAATGTCCTTGTTAATCTGCTCCATGGCCTTGCAGATCAGGCTAGTTAGGTTGATGGGTCTATAATTTCCTGGATCTGTAGACACTCCACCTTTGTGCAAAGGGATGACCGTGGCTGTCCTCCAGTCAGCTGGGATGAAGCCAGTACTCAGACTTTGGTTGAATAGGGTGCCTATTGGTGCTGCAAGTTCCTGTCTGAGTTCATTTAAGATGCAGGCTGGAATGTTGTTTGGTCCCATGGAGGCTGTATTTTTTGCCTTTGAGAGGGCAGTGATGACTTGCTCACTAGAGATAAGGGGAGGAGAGCAGGTGCTGGGGATGTCCTGATTTACTGAACCTGTCTGCCAGCATGTTGGCTATATCTACTGCGTTTGTGTATGTGGTGTCCTTAACCACCAGTTCTGCACAGATCTGGGTGCTTCCATTGAGTTTGCGGAGATATGCAAAGAAACCTTGTGATTGTTTTTAGTAGATATGGCCAGTTTGGACTGAAAGTTTGTTTTGGAGGATTTTACTATTGCTTTTTTTTGCTTGTTCAGACTAAGGAGAGATTGCTTCCAGTTAGGCACCTGCTTCTTCTTGGTCCTGGATAGCATTTTTTTCCTTTTATTTTAGAGTTTATTTATTGCATATGTCCACCAGACAGGTTTACTCTTCCTTGAGTAGGAGGATTTTGTCCTTTCTGGTATTCCTGATCCCATGCAGCTAAATACATGCTCATATAATACTTTGGTATAGGTTTGGACATGTGTTCCAATTCCTATGGAGGGGGAGGGAGTTGTAAAGCTGTTTATACCTTCCCTCAGGAGCTTTTAATTAGCTTTTGAGAAGTTTTTTTGTTTGACCTTATCTAGGGGGTGGTCGGGGAGATGATGACTTCAAAAGTGACCGCATTGTGGTCTGATCAAACCTGGGAGGATGACAGTGTAGGGATACTGCAGTGGTTACTTATGTTGGTTAATGCAAAGTCCAGGATATTTCCACCTCTTGTGGGGGTGTCAACCAGCTGGTCCAAGGCATTTGCATTGACAAAATCAAGGAATCTCTGGACATTGTATTTTGGCATGAGTAGTTTTTCCAATCTATAGTTGGATAGTTAGTTACCCAGGATCAGGGTAAAGGGTTGAATCTTGATAGATTCGAAGAGGTCCAGATAGATGGAGTGGGCATCTTGAGTCAAAGTTGGAGGCGTAGCTAGCTATGATTTGAATAGGGGTGCTGTCAATGGTTAACTGCACCTGGAGTGTCTCCTGTGTATCATATTGTTCACTTACTGTGCGTCAAACACTTTCACACCTACCATCCTAGTTCATCAGCTTTCAGATATCACAAACTGATTAACAAGCTTAGACTCCTTCTACTACACTCTATAACACAAATTAAACTCCAAGCTGACATCCATCCCAACCTAGGTCCCAACAATAATTCTCACTTTACTTCCAATATTCTCCACCCACCACCACAACAAATTCTGGTCAGTCCAGTACTTATCCCCATCCCTACTCCCCTATTCCAATAACCTCTAATACTGACCTGCTCTTAACCAATTTCAATCTCCGTAGTATCATAAGTAAAGCTAGTGAATTTCATGCTGCCCTAACCACCCTACTTACCAGATATAGCTATGATAACTGAAACCTGGTTAAAGTCCCACATCAAAGACAAAGAAATTATCACAACTGGCTGTAACATCATTAGACTGAACAGATTAAACAAAAAAGGTGTGATGTTGCTGTTATGTTTAAAGACACCCTCAAAGTTGTACAACAAACTGTGCTCCTCCTGATCTACCCAATTCCAAAAGCCTAACTACTTACCTTGAAATCAACCCAAACAAATCTATAATTATCATAGCCACCTATCTACCACCAGGCAACAACCTTCCCACCACTGAAAGTCTACTTTCTTGGTCTTCTACCAATTTCAGCCAAGAAACTATAGATGTTCTGTAGTCCTATCTCGCCTTCATTCTTACATATGGGTTCGGAGCCAATCCTCTGCTCCGACTCAGCCTATTACAAAGCTCAAGTACTCTTAGTTGGCTCATGGCTAGGTAGGTATCCCATAGTGCACTAGTACAATCCCCAGACCTCGTTTGTCATGTCTACGAGTTTAGAAGTGCTTCTTGCTTGACCATGGCTAAGTTCAAAATTTTTCTCATTATTATCGCTTTATCGATTATATAGCTAGTTATCTTGTTATTAGATGGTGTTTAGTAGTGTTTAAAACACTTTTAAACACTTCAAAGTGTTTTTGCTCTTTAAACTAGTTAGTGGTTTAGAACTTGTTTGCCATTGGCCTTTGTTCTCATTTTGGTATCCTGTGTGCTAGTTTTGTATTCACCTTGATTTTTCGTAGATCCGCTTTTAGTTAGGACCTCGTTCACATGCTTATTGTGTGTATGTGTGTATATGTGTGTATATGTGTGTGTGTGTGTGTGTGTGTGTGTGTGTGTGTGTGTGTGTGTGTATATATATATATATATATATATATATATATATATATATATATATATTAGTGCAGTGTTTTCTGAGTGTTAAAGTTTTTTTCTCGGTGGGCCCGCATTTATATCAGGGCTTTTGTTTTCTAGAAATTTAAAGCTTGCATGCAGTGTTGTTTGCTCTATACTTTGCCTGCTACTAATTTTCTGGCCTTCCTACGACTTAGCCTATCTAGCTAGTCCATTTACGTTAGAGGACCTAGTCCTCTGCCATATTTCTTTTTCCACAGGGCTAGGCCTGTTTAAGTTAGAGGATCTTGTCCTCTTTACTCCCTGTGTGTGTGTGTGTGTGTGTGTGTGTGTGTGTGTGTGTGTGTGTGTGTGTGTGTGTGTGTGTGTGCGTGCGTGTTTGTTAGGGCTTGGCCCGTTTAAGTTAGAGGACCTAGTCCTTGTGGTGTAGCTGTTGTATTATGTAGCTTAAGGCAAAAGTTACACTTAGTTCAACATGTCTAAAGACCACAAACCTTCAGGTTTCAAAAATTGCATAAAGTGATCCCAGAAGATGTCAGTTATGGATGGTCACAGTCATTTGCAGGACACTTGTTTATTCTGCCATTCCTTTAGATCCAGAGTTCTCCAGGAGCGGAAGACCAAGTTAATTTTGAACGGTCTCCTCAAGCCTTCCTTTGAGGAAGACTTAGCGAGTTCGTCTTCTTCATCCAAATCACATTTATCCAAAAAAGAGAAGGTCAAGTCAACCAAGAGGCATTCTCTGGTGCTGACTAGTGTATCGGAACCTCCTCAGAAACAATCAAAACTTGACAAGACTTCTACCTCCTTGGCTCCCCTGTCCTCTGAGCCGGTCGAGGTAGTTGAAGTTGGCACTGCTGTGTCGGCCCCATGCCTTTTGGAGCCGACTACTGAAAAACTGCATCGGAGCTGGCCCAGAGATCCTTTGCCGGTCTCCCCAACCTTAAGATCTCCAATTTTACAAAGATCCAGATCACCTACCCTTTCTTCCAGGTCTTCCAAGAGCCTTTCAGAGGAAGATGTAGAGAAAGTAGTGCTTAAACTCCGAAGTCATCTGCTTTGCCCAGATTGTTTGCTCCGACCCAGTTGGTTCCGGAGCCACC
The DNA here is from genome assembly GCF_019279795.1 of Protopterus annectens. NCBI lineage: Eukaryota > Metazoa > Chordata > Ceratodontiformes > Protopteridae > Protopterus > Protopterus annectens. The sequence continues at coordinate 774,174,471 of NC_056725.1, forward strand.
TGAGTCCATTCTCCCTGTTGTGGTTCCTCCTCCGAGCCGAGTCAGGTCTTCGGAGCCAGAGTTTTCGGTGACACTTGTTATGGAACCCTTGGTTCCAGCTCCCCTCATGGCTGTCTCGGAGCTGAGTTCTGCTCCAACACCTTCGGCGCCGTCAGTGGTGTCTAGGAGCTGAAGCTCACAGGTCGGCCCCGACAGGGACACTTGGACCTGAACCTCTTCGGTTCTGAGTCTCCCTGTCAGTGTGTTGGCTAGGGTGAGCTTGGATCCTACATCCATCTCGGAGCCGGTCGCTGTGAAGCTGACTACCTCCATTTCCTTGGAACCAGGGCTGTCTTTGGAGCCAGTGAGATCTGCTTTCCAGATGATGAGGAGTGTGCTGTCTCGCTCATCAGCTCCACGCAACAGTACCGACGCTCTCTCCCCTCAAGCATCGACTTCGGTCTCAGCACCTACTCTCTCTTGACCGCAGAAATCTGCAGCCTCGGGCACCCCCATTGGGTGGCCCCCAGTCATCTGAGACCTTCGTAGAGTACCCTTCTGAGGAGCCCCCTTGGAAGAGGACATGTAAGAGGAAGCATGTAGACTCCCCGGATGAATCCATTACTTCAGACACTGACCTCGAGGAGTCAGAAGGGTCCCCCAAGTCATCCTCTGATGATGTCTCCTTTGTAGACATCTTAGAGATCCTGAAGCAGAGAGGTGGCTGGCCCACTGTCACCCCTTCTGATGAGTCGGTGTACCTGAAGGCTTTCAGGTCTCAACCTTCAGCCTCTTGGGTGTCTCCACCTTTCGATGAACTATTACACCTGGTTAGTCGAAAGGTGTGGGAGACTCCTGATGCCATGGAGCCAGTTCCCAGAAGACCCAATAAATTTCTGTCTGCCCCAAAAGAAAGATTTTTTTTGTCCAAGGGCGTGCCTGTAGATGCCATGGTGGTGGCGGCAGCCACTAAGAAGGAGCTAGCGGAGACTTCATCTGTCCATCTGCCGAATAAGGAGTCTTGAACGATGGATAAATATGGGAAGCCTATCTTTTCTTCAGCGACTTTTACTCAGATCACTGAACTATCTCACACATTTTACTTGGCTTCAAAGAGATTTCCTCAAGGAGTTAGGAGATGCTCTTCAAGGTACATCTACTGAAGGAGTCTCTGAGAAGGTGTCTGCTCAATTGTCCACCTTAAATTCCATTGTGAACTCCTCCATGAGGCTGATCTCCTATGCAGCCGACGGAGCGAGCAGGGCAGCGGATTCAGGAGTTTCCCTTAGGAGACACTCCTGGATGCGCTTATGTAATTTTGCGGAGCCTTTCAAGTCTACCTTTACCAACGCCCCCTTTGACGGTTCGTCATTGTTTGGACCTAAGGTAAAAGATACACTCACCAGGTGTGAACAAGAAGGGAAAACTCTCTCTGCCGTGGGAGTACGTTTTGCTTTCCCCTCTAGACCATATCCCAAGGGTCAGAGAGGTGGTAAGATGTGGTTCAAGAAGTCCCAGAGATATTTCCCAGATGCACAGGATGATGACTCCTTCAGAGGCAGAGGAGGAGGAGCTGATGGTAGACATTGCCCTAGAGGCAGGGGCCGTCCCTTTCAGCACTCCTGATGTGGGGCCTGGCTGCACTTCTCTGGAGCCAGTCGGGGGTCCGCCTATCTTTGTATCCAGAAGCCTGGCTAAACATCACTCAAGACAAATGGGTACAAAGAATAATCACCACAGGTTACTCCATACCCTTTTCTCTTCAATCCCACACTCCCAAGAAAATGCCGGATGTTCCACCCAATCACAGGGATCAAGCAACTGTAGAAGTTCAAAAGTTGCTTGCAAAGAGAGTCATCCAAACCATCCCCGCAGACCAGATAGGATTTAGAACTTACTCCAGATTCTTTTTAGTGCCAAAACGTACAGGGGACTGGAGGCCCATGTTGGACCTTAGCAAGCTAAATGAATCTGTAAAAAAGGCCAAGTTCCAGATGGTGACACTGCAGTCTATACTCCCTCTGTTAGGGGAAAGACAATTGGATGTGCTCCATAGACCTCCAAGATGCATACTACCATATAAAAATGGACAGAGCATCGATGAGTCACTTAAGCTTCTGGCTGGGAGCCAGTCGCAACCAATTTCATGCTCTGCCCTTTGGTCTCACCACAGCCCCTAGGGTGTTCACCAAATGTATGGCAGTAGTTCAGCTCACGTGAGACGTCTAGGATTCCAAATGTTTCTGTACGAGGACGACTGGCTCCTGACCGCCACCACCAGGCATCTACTCCTACAAACCAGAGATTCAACCATCCAGCTTTGTTCCCAGCTGGGGATTACAATAAATTAGGAAAAGTCTGCCTTATCATCCTCTTAATTTATGACTTTTATAGGCGCAGAAATAGACAGCCACCATGCTACCTCATGTACCTACAGAAATAATTTAAAACCTTAGACAAATTCTCAGTCTACTTCCTCTACAGAAAGTCAAGGCAAAGACAGTGCTAAAACTCTTAGGGAACATGGCCTCCACCATATCGTTAGTCCCTCTAGCCAGATTACATATGCAAATTCTCCAATGGCTTCTATCTTCCCAGTGATCTTTTCAACAACTGGCTCTATCTCACCATATCATCATAACAGAGTCTTGCAAAAAGGACCTTCGTTGGTGGATTCAAGCCGAACAACTGATAAACGGGCACTTCATTCCTTCCTCGCCAACCCGTTGCTACTGTGACCACGGATGGCTCACTGGGGGGGGTGCATTTTCTAGGCAGGACTGTCCAAGGCACATGGCAAGATCACGAGGCTCACCTGCATATCAATGTCCTAGAGAGGAGAGCAGTGCTTCTAGCATTGCAAGCACTTCACGACTTTCTTCCTCTAGGGATGATAGCGATCCAATCAGACAACTTGTCAGTGGTATGTTATCTCAACAAACAAGGAGGAACCAGCTCTTTCCCCCTTTGTCAAGAGGCCCTTCATGTTTGGGAGTGCGCAGTTTCTTCCAAATGCTTTGTAGTAGCAACGCATATCCCGGGGGCAACCACTGTGGTAGCCGACAAGCTCAGCATGGCAATCTTGATGCCTCACGAGTGGTCTCTGAATCAGAAAATAGCGGAACAGATCTTCCGCAAATCGGGAAAGCCTTGCTGTGATCTCTTCGCCAGTCCAATCAACTCCAAATGCAGCAGCAGCTACTTCTCCCTTATCCCCCCTGCAGGGGAGCCACTGAGAGACGCACTTGTTCACGATTGGCCCCTGGGACTCCTTTATGCTTTCCCTCCCTTTCCTCTCATAACCAAAGTGATTCAGAAAGCAAAGTTATTGGGAAGCAAAATGATTCGAATCACTCCTTACTAGCCTCGTCAGATTTGGTTCCTCTTTCTTGGGCCTCAACTACTAGACGACCCATGGACTCTGGACCCAGTGCCAGACCTCTTGACACACGTCAGGCTCCCTTCACCCTTGCCTCCACACACTCAATTTGACAGCGTGGCTGCTCCAATTCCATCACTAGTCAGACTTCATGATTTTTAACCTGCTGTGACCCACATCCTTATGTCTTTGCATAAACTTCCACTAGGAAACAATACACTAGCAAATGGAGAAGGTTTTTTATCTGGGCTAAAGAAAGGAATGTAGATCTTTACACTGCATCCATCCCAATGGTTTTAGAATTTTTGTCTGAATTTTTCCATCAGGGATCTGTTGCTACCACAATTAGGGTCCAGTTGGCAGCGATATCTAATTTTCATTTGGGTCAACATGAATCTAACCTGATGTCCCACCGATTGTGTAAAACCTTCCTTATAGGCGCTACTTTGCTGAGACCTCCCTTTCAGGAACCAATATCTCCCTGGGATCTAAACTTTGTTCTGTCCAGACTAACTGCACTGCCCTTTGAACCTGCACTTTCATGCCTATTGAAGTTCCTGTCCTGGAAGACCTTGTTTCTAGTACCCATCACATCAGCTAGCGAGTATCAGAGTTACAAGCACGGTCTATTAAACCTCCTTATTTGATTTTCCACGAAAACAGTTCCCCTTCATACAAATCCTTCCTTTATTCCTAAAGTTTGCTCTCAAACTAATTTGAACCAAACAATAGAATTACCTGTGTTTTTCCCTAATCATTCTAACGCTGCAGAATACAAATTTCATCAACTGGATGTTCACAGGCAGTTACGGTTCTATCTTCACAGGACTAAGGAACTTGGAAAGTCAGACCAGTTATTCGTATCCTTTTCTGAATCTAGAATAGGTCTGCCAGTCTCTAAAGTGACCCTATCTAATTGGATTTTGAGCTGTATTTCCTTCATTTACTCCTCCAATGGGAAAACTACCATTCAAGATTAAGGCTCATTCTACACAATCCCAGTCTACATCTGCTGGCTTCCAAGCCAGAGTTCCAATTGATGGTATCTGTGCACCAGCAACTTGGGCTATCCCTCATACTTTTATTACTCATTACAAATTGGACCTGACCTCCTGGGGTAAGAGCCTCCTATCGTTCCATGGTACTCAGGGGTATTTTCCCGTGAGCCACCCAAGAATAAGGTGCTGGGGGCGCTGTCCCATATAAGAATGAAGGCAAGATAGGACTACAGAACATAAAGAGGTTATGTACTCACCATAACGTTCCATATTTGTAGTCCATCTCACCCTTCATTCTTATGAACCCACCCACCTACCACCATCCTGGAAGGATCTGGAGACAGGATAATCTTACCTTGGTAGGGTGGAGACCTTTCATTATTGTTGTTCTTTCTGGATAACCTTAGTTCTGTCTTTCTATAGTTAAGCAGCAAACAAAATTTGGGGATTGCACTAGTGCACTATTGGATACCTACCTAACCACGAGCCAACTAAGAGACTTTGAGCTTTGTAATAGACTCTGCTCCGAACCCATATGTAAGAATGAAGTGTGAGATGGACTGCAGACATGAAACATTATAGTGAGTACATAACTTCTTTTTCTTTGTGATTTTAAACTTGACTGGTACTTCTGCTCATCAGATAACCCCTCCAACTTCATACGCCTTTTCAGCTTCGCCCAAACTATAACCTGTCCAACTCGCACAGATAAACATTCCAGAAAGCAGTCAACATTAGACTGGATATTAACTAACAAACCTAACCTAAATTACTTAGCTGGCTGCCTTCCTGACTCCCATGGTGACCATTCTCCAGCCTTTCTATACAGAAAACATCTCCACATTCAAAGCAATATCACCTACAAGTATGTCCGTAGCAAAAATAACTTCTCTCCCACCACATTCAACCTTCTACTCCAACATTGTGGCTAGACACCCCATAAAAGACTTCAAGTTAGAACTAGCTGTTCAGTACTTCTAACAATACCTTACTTAAAACACTTAACTTCTCTCTCACTAGGAAAGTACGCTCTAAAGCTAAGCACCTACCTTGACTAACCAAAGACACCAAACTGCTACTTAAACACAGAGATAAAGTCTGGTCAGCCTACCAGACCACCAACAGCTATGAAATCTAGCTAAGAAACAAAAAAAGACAAACAAACTTAATTCCAAACCTGTCAGCAGAAACACCTAAACATTCCCCAAAAATGTAGGCAAAGCATTAATTATCTGTTCAGCCCCAGTCGTACCCCAACCCCAGCACCAGTCACCTCAAACAACTCTGACCCTATTGAATCTCAAATCAACTCTCACTTTATAAATACTATAAATCTCATTACTAGGCAGTCAGTCTAATCAGCCACTTACTGTTCCCTTCCCTACTCCAGCTAATCCCAACCCTTTCACTTTTAACCCTGTTCAAACTAGTTAGATAAACTCTCCTAACCAAGCTTAAAACCTGCTGTCCTGCAGTTGACCAACATCCCGAATGAATTTCTAAAAATTGCCTCTCCTTCAATTGCCTACTCCATATCTATCTTGACAAATCTTTCTATTGCAGAACAATACATGTCCTTCTATTCCTATGTTGCAGTATTCTTGGTGTGGGATTTCCTGCCTTCAGGTGACCCATACGTCGGCTCCTATACAAAAGCTTCAGCTTCGCTGTTGCAGCTGCATGGGACGTCGCACATAGGGCCATAAACCAGGGACCTTATGTGTGATGTCTGCATGCACAATCCTCAGAACTTTTCAGCCGCAGACTACTTTGGATCATACAATTATTCTCCAGACGTCAGATCGACTATAGATAAGTAACCTGTTGGGTTTTTTGCATTTCTAATATTTTACCGATCTTTCGCATTGCTTAGGCTTGGTTGTTGAAGCTTTCAGCTGATGTCAGGTAAAAAGGGAAAGTGCCAATGCAGATGTCAGATTCCCCATAAGGACACCCATGACAAATGTGTTTTCTGCTTAGGCCGGGAACATGATCATAACACCTGCCCTATTTGTAAATCTTTTGTGCCTAAGACCTTACGTAGCAGCTCTAAACCTTTACTTAGAAAACCAACGCCTCAAACGACTGGCTCTCAGGATGGATCCTGCTTCGGAGGCTGCCCAAGAACCTCCGTGTAAGAAGGCCAAGATGCCTAGGCCTTCATCGCCTGCCGCTTCGCAGCCGGACACCCCGCCAACTACCGATATAGGAGTTGAGCGTTCAGTGGATCCGTCACTTCCATCGATCTCCCTCGTCGACACTGCACAGCCGATGTCCAGCACGTCCATGGAGCTTTCTCAGACACCAACACCTGTCGATGTCGAGGGGGAACCAGATTTGGGGGTTCCTTCAACCGGGATCCAGACCTCGGATACAGCCGCTACCAAACCCAGCTTTAGACCGACTCCAACTTAAAAGAAGCAGAAAACTTAATTTTTTTCACCTGCTTCTGAAGCCCCTCCAGACTGGGAGGCCTTCATCTCCTGTCTTATGCAGGCCTTTATGGCCTTTCGGCCTTCTGCCTCATCCACAACTACATTACCTCTGCTAAGCCCTAGGCCTACCTCTGCTTCTTCTATTCCTATGGCTCCCCTCCCTGAGGAAGAAGAAATACATGAATATACCTACTCTTCCTCGGATGAATCCATCTCTTATGCATCCCAGATTGCCTCTCCCAAGGAATATTACTCTCCTGATGAGGATTCTGTGGAAGGGTATTCTCCACCTGAAGACATTACATTTGTTGAAACCATCACCAAAATGAAACACTACTAAAAATGGGATACTTCCCAGATGACAGAAACCCAAAAAAGATGCTTTGAACTGCTGCAAGTGGAGTCCCATTCCCCTTCAGCTGTTCCCCCTGTTCTTCCTGCATACTTGGATGCATTTTCTGCAGCCTCTAGAACTCCTGACTCACAGCCCCCTGCACCTAAGCACCCAGACTGCTTCTACAAGGTGCCAGAGGAACAAATATTCCTCATAAAGCCACCTTTAGCAGACCCAGCAGTGATTGCCACTGCCCCTGATAAACAGTCTAGGTTGCTACCTTCTGCCTCCCTGTTGCCTATGGATAAAGATAGCAAATCCATGGATAGGATAGGCAAGAAGGTGTACACTTCCTCCACTTTGGCCTTCAGAGCCATTAACTATCAAACACACATGACAAAGTATGCCCTGGACTTAGTATCCCAAGCCACCTGTATGTTGGCTTCTATTCCTAACAGTCCATTTAAGACGGATATCTCCTCCAAATTATCCTTAGCACTGCAAGTGATTAGACACTCTAAGATGCAGCTACAATGCTGCAGAAGCTTCTGCTCGTTCTGCAGCATCAGCATCTGTCCTTAGGAGATATTCTTGGCTTAGACTACAAAATCTGCCAGAGGACTTCAAGTCCAAAATCTTGGATGCTCCCCTGGATCACAACCTCCTCTTTGGAAAGCAATCTGCAGACCTATTTAAGAATCTGCAAGAAAAAAGCAAAGAGTTGCAGGATATTAAACATCTCCTGGTTTCTCCTCTACCCAAATTTTATAGGAACTACCTGGCTGCCGACCTTTGTTAGGCATAACCTGCATTCTGCTGTCTCCCCCTCCAGACCCAGAAGAGGAACTAGAAGACATTCCTCATCCAGGCCCATTGACCCACCTCCTCAACCTAGACAGCCCTTTCAGGACAGGGGAGGTCCCCATAATGCATGACTGCCTTGCTCATCTGCCCCTCTCAGCTCGCCTTATCCACTGTTTCCCCTTCTGGCAGAAAATCACCACAGACTAATGGGTATTAACCATTATTCAAAAAGGATACTTCCTATCCTGGAAACAAAATCCCCCCTGGAAAGGCATTCCTTTTCCCCAAAAAAATCAATGCCATCTACTTCCACAAATTCTGTCAGGCCTGCAACAACAAGGCACAATAGAGCCTGTTCCCACAGGGCAAGAAGGAAAAGGATTCTACTCCCGTCTGTTCCTGTTCCCTCGAAAGGACGGTCCCTGGAGACCCATTTTGGATCTCTCCTTCCTAAACCTTTACCTGCAGGTACCATCCTTCAAAATGCTGTCACTGCCCACTCTCTTGCCCCTCATTCTTTCATGGTCACCTTGGACCTGCACATTCTCATCAGGGCTTCACACAGACGTTTTCTGCATTTCTCTGGCCCATCCTCCCACTCCCAATTTATGGCCTTGCCCTTTGTAAACACTCTTGGGGCATTGGATAAGCCAACATGCCTAGTCCCAGCCATTGCCTTCTGCAGGACCCAATGAATCTAGATTTACCCATATCTGGACGACATCTTTATCCTGGCACAGTCAGAAGTTTCCCTCTTAAGACATGTACACTTCACTGTGTCCCTTCTACATAGCTTAAGGTTCACCCAAAACCTCAAGAAGTCCTCCCTGAACCTAGACAAGGACAAGACATTCCTAGGTTGCAGAATCAATACAGAACGAATGAAAGCCTTTCTCCCACAGGACAAGGTTCTATCTCTATCTTCCTCTCCCAGATGGTCACTGTAAGGCAATTCCTTCGACTCCTGGGATTGATGGCAGCAACCATCCCCATGCTACCATTGGCCAGAATGCATATGCGAAAACTGCAATGGTACCTCAAAAATATCTGGTCACAACACCAGAATCACTTGGAACAAGTTATTCCCCTTCTTCCCTGTTTAAAGAAAGAAATCATTTGGTGAATCCAACAAGTACAACTAAACCCGGGCCTTCCACTGCAATCCCCCCAACCCACACAAATATTGCATACAGATGCCTCAGACTCAGGTTGGGGAGCCACCTTGCACTCTTACAGAGTCCAAGCCTAGTGGCAACCTCCCATGAAAACCAAACACATCAATGTAAAGGAGATGACAGCAGTTCCTTTAGCTCTACAGACCTTCCTACCCCTACTGCTACCAGGTCCTCTCCTGATAGTGACGGACGTAGCCACTGTAATGTGGTACATCAACAAACAGGGAGGTACCAAGGCATACCAATTGTGCAGGCTAGCTCTACTTATTTGGGACCTAGCATCCCAGCACAACATATCCCTGCAAGCCAGCTACATCCCTTTACAGGACAACAAAGAAGCAGACCTCCTGAGCAGAACATCCTCTCCACAACACGAATCAATGCTGGACAGGACTGTCTTCCTAGACAGTCCACCGGTGGGGCACTCTACAAGTAGACCTGTTTGCCTCCCCCCAGATCAGGCAACTGTAGACCTTCTGCACAAAGACTTACTCCCCTCAAGCCTGGAGAGTAGACGCCTTCAGTTTCAACTGGGAGGGAAAGTTCCTGTACACCTTCCCCCCTTTCCTCTGATTCAGAAAATCTTTCTGAAAATCGGGAAGGACAAACCAAAAATCTTGCTAGTGATCCCCTACTGGACAAGGCAGCACTGGTTCCCTCTGCTATACAGTTTAGCCAAGGGCAATCACTGCAAGTTACCCCACAAGGTGGACCTTCTGACACAAGATAAAGAAACTCTCCTATGCCCACACTTGCAAATGCTATCCCTGACTTTGTGGGTGATAAATTACTAACCCCATTCAGACACCACTATTCAGAGGGCATGCTATCAGTCCTGAGGGAGGCCAGGAAACCCACTACTAGAAAATCATACCTTGCTAAATGAAAAAAATTTGCTCAGTGCTGCTGGGACAGGGAAGGGACCCTTATGAGGCTGACATCCCCCTAGTCCTCTCATATATCTGTCAACTTATAAAGGGTGGCCTTTCCTATTCATCAGTGAAAGTGCACCTCTTCGCATTATCAGCCTGCTTACATCTAGATCCTCCCTTGTTAGCCAGGGTACATGTGAAACTCTTCCTTAAAGGTGTCTTACACATCAGACCACCTAAGAAGCCTATCCCTCCTCCATGGGACCTGAACTTCATCCTGGAGAAACTCACCCAGCCCTTCTTCGAACCAGCTAATACAGCCTCTCTACAGTTTTGTGCTCGGGGGGGGAACAGTACTGTTAGTGGCTATTACCTCTACCAGAAGGGTTTCCGAGCTACAAGCCTTAATGGAATGCTCACCTTACACCATTTTTCATAGGGACAGGGTCACTCTGAGAACTAACCCTTCCTTCATGCCCAAGGTAGTCACTGACTTATCTCTTAATCAATCCATTCACCTACCCAATTTTTCCCCTCTACCTCTAACCAAGGAGAGAGGATACTCCACTCCCTAGATGTCCACAGGCATCTGAGATTTTAACTGGACAAGACTAAAGACATTAGGAAATCCAAACAACTCTTTGTATCTTTCCACCCCAGGGCATCGGGCAAGCCAGTCACCAAACAGAACATTGCATCCTGGATTAGAAAGGCAATCATTTTCTGCTACTCACACCACAGGAAAAAAACTCCAGTTGGGGTTAAGGCACATTCCACAAGAGCACTGGCCACTTCCAAGGCCTTCCAAAAAGGCATGGACACAGCTTCCATTATGGAAGCAGCTACATGGTCCACTATACACACTTTCACCAAACATTACAAACTGGACCAAATTTACAAAGCACGCACAGGATTTGCTAGGGCAATCCTACAAGGCTTTGTGGAATCATCCTCTGCATCTGCCACCCTTTCATCAAACTAAGCTGTGGTACTTTCCCACACCAGGAATACTGCAAGATAGTAATAAAAGGACATAGAATAGTTGTGTAAAATCTTACCATAACCATAGATGTCCTTCTTTTCCATGATGCAATATTCCTTCCCAACCACCATTCCCCCTCACAGACTCTACCAGTCTATCTGCTCCCTGATGCCTCTCTCCATTACAGAAGAGACCCAGGGCAGTATACATGTCACCTTTGGCAGCCTATCCTGTTGGGCCATCTACTTTACCTGCTTAGCTTCAAGTTCTGAGGATTGTGGGTGCAGACGTCACACATAGGGTCCCTGGTTTATGACCCTGCATGTGACGTCCCACACAGCTGCAGCAGCCAAGCTGAAGCTTTTGTATACGAGCCGACGTATGGGTCGCCTGAAGGCAGGAAATCCCACACCACGAATACTGCAACATGGAAGAGAAGGACATCTATGGTTATGGTAAGATTTTCCACAACTATTCTGTCCCACTTCTGTGTCAAATCACACACATCATTCTCCACAAAGGCAGCCCCTATAAAGAACTAACTAATTTCCATCCCATAGCCATCCTTTCCCCCCTTGCAAAAATCTTAGAAAAATGCATCCACAATCAACTCCTTAACCACTTCCTAAGTCACAACCTCCTGTTCACTTCCCAAGATGGTTTTAGACCTAAACATAGTGTCGCTCGTCTAGTCAGGATGAAGCAGACGAACATTGTGGGTTCTTGTTCAAGCAACTTTATTATATGCCAACACATAAGAAATGAGGCTAAGTAACTTTAACTTGTATACAAACTAGCTAACACACACATACAGTACATGCTGACACTCTGGCTGCACTTCTCAAAATGGCACTGAAGCTAGCATCTGCTTGCCATTTATATGCACGTTCAGTCCTTGGAAATGCTTCTTAAAGGTACAACACACATGTTATTCTACACATAGTACTAGCACTGCCCTAATAACTTTCACTAACACCATTCATCATCTCAGAAATGAAGGCCAGCATGTCTCATCCATCTTTCTCGACATGCCCAAAGCTTTTGACACCGTTTCACACCAACTACTTCTCAACAAACTCTCATCTTATGGTCTCCATTCGTCATCCCTAACCTGGTTCCATAGCTATCTTTCCAATCAACAGCAGGCTACTAAATAGGACAACAAACCCCCCCCCCCACTCCCCATCTTGGTCAATGTACCCCAAGGTTCCATACTTGGTCCTCTCATCTCTATTATATTTACTAACAGTCTTAGTTCTGCAACCCAACTAGCCTCCATTGTTGATTATGGCAATGATGCTACTCTGTTCAGCCCCCTCACCCCAGGAACTTCAACTAAAAATGTAAACTGCTTTCTGGGACATAGAAAAATACCTCACTGAATATCAACTAATACTAAACCCTAATAAGGTAATAGTTTTCAGAAACAAAAAAGTCCAAACCATGCCAATCCCCTCTCACAATCCTCTCTTCAAATGAAACCAAGATGGAATCCACAAACCAGACTGAACTCCTAGATATCACAATAGATGACAATCTAAAATATGATAAACATATTTCTCTGACAAAGTCCATATCAGACTTGGCACCCTCTACCAGGCTAAACTAGAACTTACTCAAAGCACCAGGCTGGCCACTGCTCATTCACACCTCCTATCCACACTCCTCTATGGTTCTGTCATTTTCACAAACCTGCAAAAGACTGACTTCAATAACCTAGAATCCTGCTATAACAAAATTGCCAAATTTGCCTCAAATCATCCTCACAGGACCCACTACTGCACAGTTCTCTCCCAACTTAACTGGCTAGAACTCCCTAACCTTATATCTATCAATTAACTTACCACGGCTCACAAAACAGTCCACCAATCTAGCAACTGCCCTGCTCTTTCCAATCTAGGCCAGCCTAGCACCAGTCTCAGGTCCCTCAGATCTTTTGACAAACCTTTGCTAAAGGTTACCCACTCCCACAGCTGTCATGAAGACTCCCTCTATTCTTACAAAATAGCCAAACTTAGGAATTTTTGAGATGGGATGAGGAAAAGTGTTCCAAACTATCATGACTTCAAAGTACTTCTAAAGGACTACCTAGCTACTCATTGGCTTTGCTCCTCTCCCAGTCTTGGCTAATTATTCCTAGCTCTATTACTTTATCATCCTTTCCCACTTCCTATCTCTACCCCTATCCTGCTGTCTCTAGGATTCCCACTTCATTTCATCTCTATGCTGCACTGCTTATACTACAACTTCATTCCACTGCTCTGGACATGGGTGCATACATACTTTGCTCATAATCTGTACATGTAAATAGCAACTGACTTGATATCACTTCAGTATTCATTTCTTCACTATTATTATTTGTTCTGCACTGTTTATATATGTGTACTCTGTTACTTGCATTTGTATTTGTATATAATTATTAGTATTGTTACTGTTTTTTTTTTTTGAGCTTTTCTGTCGGGGCCTCCACTGAGAACGGGCTCCTAGCCCGGACGGACATTGCCTGGTTAAATATAATAAATAAAAATAAATAAATAAAATTAGTATATGTAACAACAGTTCTACAAGATGTGCAAACTGAACAAGTGGCAATTGTCATCGACAAGTCTAGATTTTCTACTACTAATGGCAAGCAAATCATCCAGCTTTTGACATGAGGAATACAGGTCACCAGTGTTATCAGGTGCTACCTTTAAATATACGTAGCATTTAGTACACTGTACAAGATACTTGTGCTTTAGCAAATCATTGATGGCATACTCCTTTAAGGAATCCGTATTCAGCTGCAATTGAATAAAAAATTATCAAAGAAAAGAATAATCAAAAGCATTACCACAGAATTCAAAGAAAATTTAAATCAACTTCTATGAGAAAAATCACACAAACAACATACAACTAAATATTAAATTAAGTAGTGTGAATTTTTTTCTTTTTTTTTTTTCAAAACAGGTTTATTGTTTTAACATATAAGAGAAATATCATAACAATTTTATACAAGTAATTAAAAATAGGTATTATTATAATATTCAACAAAACAACTAAAGTATTTACAAAGACATCCACTACAATCAGATCAATTAATTAAACTAAAATACCGTGCTATTGAAATTAGAATTTTTTTAACAAATTTTGTAAATTATCCCATACAATATAATATGATGTTTTTCTAGTTGTTCTCATTCTAATTGTGCTTATTTCCATATGGCACATTATATTCATAACATTTTTAAATTCATTGAACGAAGGAGGTGTATCTGAAATCCAATTTCTAGTTATTATTTTCCTGGCCACTGCTAGGATAGACCATAACAAGGGAAGCTTAATCTTTTAACACATTGAGGTACAGGTGTGTTGAATAATATAAGAGACTTAGAAATAATGAAATTATCTGTAAAAAGAGCCTGCAAAATTCATTAATTGACTTCCAGTATTCTTTCAACTTCATACAGTCATAAAACATATGAGCCCAGTCAGCATTAATTTCTACATTACATCTCTTACATAGATTATCTTTATTATTTATTTTATTCATCATCAAAGGTGTATAAAAAGATCTATGTAAAAATTTCCATGTATAAAGTCTCCAGACAATGTAAGATGTAGTTCTATAAGCAGATTCCAATATATATTGTTTATCTTGTTGAGTTGGTGGGTCCCCATTAATAGAGGTGAAATAATTCCAGTATGAATCTACACTGTAAAAGTTTCTTGTCTGATAATTTTATGTATATATGAAAGTTTACCTTTATCAGAAACTTTATGCTGTAAATTTAATATCAAGTAATCAATCAGTTTTGGAATAGATTCTTTAACTGTTATAGACATTAGATCTATTCTATCAATGAGATGTTGTCTAAAGATCTGAACCTCTAACCAGCAAGTTTCTCTTAGATCAAATTCTTGTTTTAAGAAATCTAGATTTTTAACTTTATTATCAGATATTAGCTGATACCAGTACTTTAGATCATTATCTATAGCTAAATGAGCTCCTTCAGAAGTAGATGACATAAGCATACCCTGAGTATACATTATAGGGAATACAATAAAATTCCATTCCCTATACTTAGGGTGCATGAATATAAAGTTACGATAACTAATAATAATATTTAATGGGTAACAAACCATATGTTTAGGTGTAATAGGTGAAGTACAAAATTCCTTTAGCAACCACAACATGGAGTTATTTACAATCATATTTTTATGTGTTAAGGAGATTTTCATGAAGTGCATACTAATTAGCTCCCAATAATCTTTCCATTTTATGATATATGACTGATCTATTAATAAAGTAATAACTTTTATAATAGAAGAGATAATATATAAATTAAAGTCTGGAAAAGAAATACCCCTTGAGACCAGCTATTAGTATGTTTCTTTAATGCAATCCTAGGTCTATTAGGTGCCCATAAGAAATTTAACATTAGTGTATTCAGTTTCTTGATAATTATTTTTGTAGGTGAAAGTATTATTGATTGTATTAAGTATAAAATCTTGGGGAATATTATCATTTTAATAATTGTAAGTCTCTCCTCCATAGCAAAAACATATTATTCCAGGTATTAAAAGATTTTGTATATTAAGAAAACAGGTATTATAGTTATTATATATAATAGATTTAATATCTTTAGATAGTATTATACCTAAATAAGTTATCTGACCTGAATTGGGTACATATTTAGTAAAATCACTAATGAGAATATTTTTTCGTGTATATATAGGTAGTATTTTAGTTTTTCTTCATTGAATATTAAACCAGAAATACTTTTAAAATTCATCATTTTATCAAATAAAGACTGCATAGAAGAATTAGATCCTGCTGATGTAATTAGAACATCATCTGCAAAAAGTTAAATTTTTGATGTTGTATTTTCGTCTATTTCAAAACCCTCTATGTCAGTACTGTTTCTAATCAAATTAGCCCAAGGCTCCATTACTAAAGTGAATAATAGTGGAGAAAGTGGACATCCTTGCTTTGTACCTTTAAGAATGGGTATTTTTGTGAAACATATGTTCCTACCTTAATATAAGCCAGCGTTCCTTTGTATAAATGCTCAATTAAATTTACAAATGCATCAGAGAAGTTTGTGCATTTCAGTAAGGTAAACAGATAGTCCCAACTTACTGAATCAAATGCTGAACCTATATCAAGACTAATAAGTGTTAAATCTTTCTTTTTCCTATTTGCAAAATCAATTAATGTTAAAGTTCTTCTTATATTATCAAAAGTATTTCTATTTACAATGAAGCCCGTCTGATCTATATCTATAATGCGGGGATGATTGTCTTCAATCTATCAGCAAAAATACTCATAAACATTTTATAATCAACATTAAGTAATGAGATGGGTCGATATGAAGAACATCTAGTTGGATCTTTATTAGGTTTTAAAATTGGTGAAATAAATGTATATTGCCAAGATGGGGGTTATTAACTCAGTTTGGGCCAAAATAAAAACCTTATGTATTAATGAATATGTAGTTTTAGAAAGGATTTTATATATCTCTGGTATAATACCATCATTACCCGGTGCTTTGTTTGATTTAAGCTTATTTATTTGTGTAATAACTTCTGTATATGAAATACTCTTGTCCAATAGTTTAATCTGTTGTTTATTAAGCTTTTTATTCATGTTTGTGGTTATAAACTCCTTTATTTTATCTTTAGGTTCCATGTTAATGTTGTTATGGTTAATCTTGTGAAAGTGATTTCTAAATTCATCCAGTATTTCTGGTATACTAGAAACATTCTTCTTTTCCTTAGAGAAAAGATTTCTTTGATATGGTTTTGTTTATTCAATCTTTTTGTTTTATTTTTAAGTCTATGTAAGTATTTGGGGCTTATTGAATAAGACAACAACTTGTATTTCTCTAAAGTTATTTTAACTTTATGAGTTAAAATTTCTTTGTATTTCTCATTTAGTTTGTTTATTTCTTCAATAACTTTCTTGTCCATAATATTTTCTTTATTATTATGTTTATAAGAGTCTAATTTACTTTGAATATCTAACAATTCCTTATCCCAAGATTTCCTTTTATTATTATACCATCTGATACTTTGTCCATATATATATGATTTTAAGGCATCCCAAACATAGACAATGGAGACTTCAGGAGTATTATTTATGTCTAGAAAATGTTGTACTTCTGAAAGTATATATTCTTTATAGTCTTTTAGCTGAGTTAAGTATGCTGGTATCCTTTTGATCTGAACATTATGAGTATTTTTATCATGAATTCAAAAACAATTGAGTTATGATCAGATATAGGACATGAAATGATTTTGGAATTAATTAAATCTGTTACCATCTGGTTAGAAATAAAGACCCTATCTATTTTTGAATAAGTTTTGTATCTGTTAGAAAAAAGGTGTATGGTAATGATTTTGAATCTATCTGATTATTAATATCATTCAAATGATAAGAATTAGCAAAATCATTTAAATGTTTTGCATTAGATGTAATTCTTCTTTTCCTTATAGTGATAGTATCACTTTCATGTAGTATACAATTAAAATCACCAGCTAAAATAATATCCCCTATAGAGAATGATATGATCTTATCAATATGATGTTTCACTGTATTAATACCAATTCCAGGTATCCAATATACATTAATTAAAGTGTAAGTCTTCCCATTAATTTGTATTGTAACCATACAAAACATTCCTTTGTCATCCTGAAAAGACTTAATGGTTTTAGGAATGGGCATATTTTTATTCCATAAAATAGCCACTCCTCTTTTTTTCTGAGTGTGCTCTGAACTAACCAATACTGTATACTTATTAGTGGCTAGTTTATCAATATCTTTTTTCAAGAGATGGGTTTCTTGCAGGAAGACTAGATTGGCCTTGTGTAAATTAATGTATCTTATTAGGCTTGCCCTTTTACACGGATTATTCAATCCATTAATGTTTAAAGAAATTCCTTTTAAAGATGTAATTTGGCATTTTTAAAACTCAAGAATCTTATGATCGAAATAACAAATAACATTATATATAATGTTACATCTCCTCTTTTAGGTGTACCTTTAAATATAGCTGTATTTATTAAATCTCTTATGGGATTTTGTATAGGATTCAATTTTGTTTGTAGTGACAATGAGTGTACAAAATATATTGTGGATGTCAAAACTATATACATATAACAATGAACAAGTGAAAATAATGTAAGGATTAAACCTTGCATCCAGCCTGGAGTTGAAAACTCCAACCTAGAGTAGTATTTACTACTCAAGTTAACCCCCTACCCTAAGCAGCAGTACCTCAGCTACCACCTTATCAATTTAATACTAGTTATATTTAACTGAGGTTAACAGTTTTCAATTCAATTATCTATCAAGACAAAACTACACATTTGGTAAAACAGCATCAAATAAACTAAAATAAACTTTTTTTTTAAAAAACTGTTCATACTACTATATAGATCTATGTAATATATAACACTTGTATTCAAATAGCATTCAAATAATCTTGATGTTAGAAATCAAGAGGAGAGAAAATTAGGTTCTAACATTCATTTAAATCAAAAACTTTGGCTAATATGATTCAGACATTACATATATTAAGATGCATCTATTTTCTGTCATGTGAATACTATTAACAGCTTCCAAAAAAAAAAATCTTGAATTGTTTGTATATGAGCATTTACTTAAACTTATTATTGTAAATAGAGTAAAATATTGTATTCATAAAAATTATTATAAATCATATTGCATAGTTATGCAAATTCTCAGAAACACTTGCATTATTAAAAAAAAAAAAAAGCCATCACACACATACACACAGACACATACATACACACACACATACATACACACACACACACACACACACACACATACACATACACACACACACATACACATACACACACACACATATATATATATATATATATATATATATATATATATCTGATCTCACTGAGTTATGTCCTTGTTGAGCACTATCCTACTTGCTGTCCCTAGAATAAATCTGTCTGCTTTATAGAAAATAATGCACAGCAAACACATTTTAGTAACCAGATTTTACAATCATGCTAACCTACTGCTTTAAAATATATCACATGACATTTCTTCCAGAATAGAATTATAAAATTGTTTATGCTTGTCAATCAGATGAATTAAATGAATTATAATAAAGTATATGTTTGGAACAGAAGTTTTTAACACAGATTATTATGCTGCTGTTAAGTAGATTTTCAAAAACATTTAAATAAATGTTTCATTTTCTATGCCTTCTAAAATAAGACATTTACTTACTACAAGAAACTACATCATTTAAACTCATTATAACTGACATTTTATGAATAGAGTATTTTTCCTGAATCTGTGGTGTGTCAGTATGATAACTAGGTCAGAGGTTATACTAACTGCTTTCAGTTTCTCTGTGAGAATTCTGTGAGTTGAAGCTTTTGAAGTAGTTCATGGACACTGTGCATGAGACAGCCCACATCCCAGATTGTCTCCCTTAACATTTTGGCGGGAAACTTATTAAAACTTGTGGCAAACATTCATTTTGTCAATAGAGTAAAATATTGTATTCATAGAAATTATTATAAATCATATTGGATAGTTATGCAGATTCTCAGAAACACTTGCATTATTATATAAAAAAAAGCCATCACACACACACACATACACATACATACATACACACACACACACACACACACATATATATATATATATATATATATATATATATATATCTGATCTCACTGAGTTGTGTCTTTGTTGAGCACTATCCTACTTGCTGTCCCTAGAATAAATCTGTCTGCTTTATACAAAATAATGCACAGCAAACACATTTTAGTAACCAGATTTTACAATCATGCTAACCTACTGCTTTAAAATATATCACATGACATTTCTTCCAGAATAGAGTTATAAGATTATTTATGCTTGTCAATCAGATGAATTAAATGAGTTATAGTAAAGTATATGTTTGGAACACAAATTTTTAACACAGATTATTATGCTGCTGTTAAGTAGATTTTCAAAAACATTTAAATAAATGATTCATTTTCTATGCCTTCTAAAATAAGACATTTACTTACTACAAGAAACTACATCATTTAGACTCATTATAACTGGCATATTTTATGAATAGAGTATTTTTCCTGAATCTGTGGTGTGTCAGTGTGATAACTATGTCAAAGGTTATACTAACTGCTTTCAGTTTCTCTGTGAGTTGAAGCTTTTGAAGTAGTTCATGGACACTGTGCATGAGACAGCCCACATCTCAAATTGTCTCTCTTAACATTTTGGCGGGAAACTTATTAAAAACTAGTGACAAACATTCATTTAGTAGTGTAAATGCATGTAAACATGACAAAACCTTCACAATGTATTCCACAGACCATTACAGCCTCTTACTTCTTTTCAGAAAGAGAAACAAATTGAATCACAGCTTGCCATTAAATCTTCAGATATTTTGACTGGTTATGAAACAAAACATTATAACTGACATATTTTATGAATAGAGTATTTTCCTGAATCTGTGGTGTGTCAGTGTGATAACTATGTCAAAGGTTATACTAACTGCTTTCAGTTTCTCTGTGAGAATTCTGTGAGCTGAAGCTTCTGAAGTAACTCATGAACACTGTGCATGAGACAGCCCACATCTCAGATTGTCTCTCTTAACATTTTGGTGGAAAACTTATTAAAAACTAGTGACAAACATTCATTTAGCAGTGTAAATGCATCTAAACATGACAAAACCTTCACAATGTATTCCACAGATCATTACAGCCTCTATGTAAGTGAAATTAAGCCCCAAATTACCAACAAGCAATAAAACTCAACATTCTTCTCCCAACTCAATTTTCATACAAATCCTATTATTCACTGTGCCCACACAATCAAAAGCATTTCTATATATTAATAAAGAAAAGAAAAAGAGAGTAGAAAATAAAAGGGAGTGAAGCAGAAATAAAAAAATGTAAGAGAAAGCTGTAAGAAGTATATACAATGGAATGTTACTTAGTTTATAGTAATAGAGTTAAAAATAAAACATATTATTTACTCTTATTTAGTTCTGATTATTATTAGTTAAAGCATAACAGATTATTTACAAACAGGCATAAGCAGTATAATCAAGAAATTATAATTAGAAAAAGCATTTGAAGAACTTATAAAAACTTTTACAAGGAATAAATATGTTATTATTCTATTAATGATATTTTCATTACTGTTCTCTCCTGCCCTCCCCACCCTTTACCCACTACATAATCTAAATAGAATGTCATTGTTTAAACAAAGAAAATAATAAAAGGAGAAGGAAAAAAAAGGTAAAGATAAAAAATGTATCAAATTACTAACCTTACTTCTTTTCAGAAAGAGAAACAAATTGAATCACAGCTTGCCATTAAATCTTCAGGTATTTTGACTGGTTATGAAACAAAACATTTCTTTGCACATAGAGAATAACTTTGATTAAATCTTTTCCAAAATATTTGTGGCTTTCTGGAAATGCAGGAACTATATTCAAAAGATTAATAATTAACTAAAATGATGAGAGAAAAAAAACATAACAAATCATTTGTTTTTTAGTCTCTTCTTCTTCTCTGAAGTCTTCCACGAAGCTTCAGTTGCCTATCTCTTTAATGAAGAACTAGCCCATTCCATTTCTTCTATTTTATCCAAAATCCTGTTTTCTTTGACAAACAGTAAAGCAGAGTCTAAATCATCGAAAACCTTAGGACCATCAGGAAGGAAGATTTTAAGCTTGGCAAGAAACAGAAGGTATGTTTTAAACTGTGCTTTTTTAAGCTCCCTTATTAGTGGCAGAAAAACTTTTCTTTTAGCTATTACCATGGAAGAATAGTCATTGTCAAAACGCACAGTTGTCTCATTAATCTTAACAGGAGCTTTAGCCCAAGCAGATTTAAGAACCATCTCTTTATCAAAAGATGATAGAAATCTAACTATAACTGATCTAGGATATTTTTGTTAGAGTTAGTATTAGCTATAGATCTATGTGCTCTTCGATACCAAAAGAGAATGCTTCTGGTAAGTCTAAAGTTTTAGGGAGCCAAGTTGTTAAAAAGAAGTAATATTGTTACCTTCAATATTTTCTGGCAGTCCAAAAATCCTAATGTTATTGCGCCTAGATCTATTTTCCAGGTCATCCAGCTTTGTTTGTAAATGTGTATTTTGTTTCAGCAGAAACTCAATGTTGATTTCCTCTTCTTGGATTCTATTTTCCATGTCATTCACAGCTTCTTCTATGCCTGTCATCTGGTTCTTCTGTTGTTGCAGGTCTGTATGTAACAGGTCTATTTGTTTTGTAGTTTTTCTATGAAGGTGTCTATTTTAGTATCCATTTTATCCATTTTATCAGTAAGTTGCTGGATTATAATTATCAGAGACTGAAGTTCTTTCTTGATGCTGGAGTCTTGAGAATTTGTCTTACTGGAACTCATTTCAGACTGATAAACTGACAGGAAAATTTCCACAGTGATTTCTGACAGGAATATTGTTAAGATTTCCTTTCTTTTTTAGATATAGTTCAAGAACTATATAAAACAAACGTATTTAGAAAGAAAATTACTTCAAAAATTAATTTTTTAAGTAATTAATTCCTGTCAGTGTAATGAAATTGGTGGAGCTGAAGAAATCTGCTGCTATCCTGTGTTCATCCTTGGCCACGCCCCCGTGTGAATTTTTTTCTGACAACACAAGTTGTGAAAGTCAAACAAAAGCTGAAATTCCTGTACTGTCACTTGTAGACACGCTTCTTTGTATCAGTAAAGATCAATGAATCACAAACTAAGGATTTTTAGATAAGTTCTGAATTGTCCTCTCTGCAGTCTATGTGAATTTAACAACAAACTGTTAAAAATTAAATGTAAAACAAAATATAAAAAATAAATCTTCTTACCTACAAGCTATCCCTTCCTTCCTGCAAACAGTGAAAAACAGTGGTAAAAAATAAAATATAAATTCAAATAAAATCTTCTCTTACCAGGCTACTGCACAGTCAATCAAACCAAGGCAGGAATGTTTAGATAAGTTCTGGTTATTGCAGAAGAGATTTAGATTCCTAGACTGAATATTTATGTCATTTGACTTGCTTATGTGCAGTAAATCCATCAATAATGGGTTGGAGGATGCCTTGTCTGCCAGATACATGTCACCTCTTAGCAGTCTGTAGGCTACTGAATATAGTGACAGGACTTTGAGTGAGTCCATGTAGGACATGTTGTTTATGCTTGTATCTTTTTAGTAAGGTATCTCTGTGGGCATCCTAGTTGCTGCATGTGTCTGGATGGGTGTATTACATAAACCCGAAATCCCACTTACCTGACTTTCATATAACCGAGACGACAAAGCCGAAAACTCAGAAGATCGACCACCCGGAACACAGACTTTCAACTCCAGGTAAGTAACCGCTTTGCCAAACAAAAAATAAAATTAAAACTGAATCATTTTAAACCCACCCATGTGGGGGCTGCAACCCCCCCAACTAAATATACCAACTCTGAGATTGCACTACCGCGTAAGTAAGGGGCAAAGTTCAACATGGTGGCCAAGCGGTTACTTACTTGGAGTTGAAAGTCAGTGTTCCGGACAGTCAGATTGTCAGCTTTGTCATTTCAGTTAGATGAAAGTCGGGTAAGTGGGGTTTCAGATTTGTGAAGTAGACCCATGGACAGATACATGCCAAAGAGGGCATTATAGTCGATGATTGGCCTAGTCAGAGCTGAGTAAAGAGGACTATGATATCCCTAGATCTACACAGAATCCCTTTGTTTATAAGCTGTGCAATACAGAAGGACTTTCTTCAATCAATAGATTCATGTTGGTCAAAAGTTAGGTTACTGTCCATATGTTGTGTCTTTCGGGTCGCCACAGTGGAAGTCCGGTCCGCTAATGATTGGCAGTAGAGTTTTACGTGCCAAGTTGCCGGCGCTGATGCACAACCTTCAACAAAGGTACGCCCATTCACGCATGTCTCCACACAGAAGACGCTCTAGCTGAGAATTGAACAGGACAACGTCTTACTGTGAGGCGACAGCACTACCGCAGCACCACCACCGCAGGTTCCATATAAGTTCCCAAATCCTGAATAACTGGGTCAGCTATTAGGGGCATATTGTCAGTGTGGTAGTTCCATAGGGTAGGTGAATTCTCAAAGGGTACAATAATTCATTTTTTGGCATTTAGTTTCAGACCATGATTCTGACACCATTTATTTGACAAACTTTCCTGCAGGATGGCTAAGTCATTTGTGGATTCAGTGGTTGATGCTAGCTTGCATTCATCTGCCAACTTAGTCAGCCAAAGCCTTTTGGTTTTGGCTTTTACTTCAAAAGAGTAAATTCCAAACAGGAGAGATCCCAGCACAGAACCCTGGGGACTCCACTGGTGACCAGTCTCTTTGTGGAAGTAACTTCCCGTTTTGTTTATTGGCATCCTAGCTGTGAACCCCTTAGCAATCCATAAGGAGTTCACATGTAATGTAAAGCCGAGGTAAATTGTCTAGTGTGTGGCAGAGATGAGGTTACAGGGATGAAGTAATCAGGTGAGATGAAAGGGTGCAAATGTTCAAGCAAACAAACAGGTAAATGTAAATACCTAGCTAGCTAGATGGAAGGATGGGTAGATAGTTTTATCCAGTTAAAAAAATTAAATGATCTGGTCCAAAGACCCTTTTCAGCCCCAACTTGGGCCAAAGGGGCAAATACAACAAAATACAGATATATACAATCAATATAGGTATATAAAGTGAAACAACAGTGTTATGACAAATGTGGGACACATGCAATGTTTGCAGTAAAACAACAGTATCATGTAAAGTTTTTAACAAATTGGAGAATGGAAAGCATATTGTATTACATGGAGTCCTTAGAACAATAACTAGCAATTACACAACAGCATTTTTCAAAGCAGTACCTATTTGAAGTACATTCTAAACTGGAAAACTGGATGGCATATTTAGTATCTAAAGCTATGTGAATTAAGTAACATCAAGGTTAAAAGACAGAAATGCTAAATTAAATGCATGATGTAATAATAAAGATGATACAGAACTTCCTTCACAGATATTTAAGAAGCTGAAGTGGGCTGAAGAGTAGCTGACAGTAAAGATGAACTTTCTTACAAATGGCGAAGTCTATATATAATGTATATGTATATGTACGGGTTACCTTTACATTATCGAATGTTCAAATGTTCGACAGTCATATGGCCAAAACCATATTATCAAACATTCAAATGTTTGACAATGTAAACTTAACAAAAAAATAAGCAAAATAAAAGGTGTATAGCAGGGAGCAAGCCCCCCTGCACCCCCACACCCCCCTTCTTAAATATACCAACTCCAAGATCGCACTACATTGCAGTAATTGGAAATATTCCTGTTCTGCACTGTATGGAGATGTCCATTCAGTCATTTGCCGTAACCGCAATTTAGTGCGATCTCGGAGTTGGTATATTTCGGTAACGGGGGTGTAGGGGGCTTGCTATAGACTGTTTTTTATTTTGTTTCTTCCATGTTATCTTACTTATCTTACCTTTACATTATCGAATATTCAAATGTTCGATGATATGGTCTCAACCATATCATTGTCGAACATTTGAACGTTCGATAATACAAGGGTAACCCATATGTACATACATATAGACAGAGAGAGAGAAGGAGTTTAACAGTAAAAGATAGGAGGACTGAGATTGAAGTTGGTTTGGTATGTTAAAGTATACTTGCTCTAAATTACAAAAGCAGTAATATTTGTTTTCTCTGATATGTTTTTTGAGAAAGTTTTGAATATAACTAAATCGATTCTTCTGATATTTTCTGGAAGACTAATTCAACAATGTTGGTGCTCTCTTTGAGAATGCACTTTCAGAGGAAGATACAGTGAAGGATGGCCTGTCTAACTGAATGCAGTCATTGTTCTGGAGTGTATGACTGATTTTTGATGATGTGTTTATTAGGGAGATGAAGTCAGTATCTGTTGTGTAGTAGTTTAAAAGTAAGAGTATTAAGGAGGAAAATTGTTTTAATTGTAATGGTGAGCCTGCTGTTTTTATCCAGTGTGAAACATTGGTCCCTGGAGTTCTGATTAATACATCTATAAATTTTATTTATGACTTTTTGAACTAATGTTGTACCATGAGCAGAGTGGAGTGTGATGATGGGTGGGCCACATTCTATTCACAAAAGTAGCACATTAATAACCACAGAACACCTAGCTTTGAGGGTGAGTACACTGCATATATTATACATGGCCTCACATTGTGCTAGAACTTTGATAATCTTAGACTCATTATAGTGGGGAAAGGAAAGATATTAATGAACAGTAATGTTCATATATTTTTAGTGCGTTGTCAAGGGCAGTTGTTTGCCAGTAAGATTGTTAATAGTGAGTTTCTGTCAGTTTAATTTCGCCAGGTCTTTTGGAATTCTAATATTCTAGTACCATGATGGGAATGGACCCTATTCCTAAGTCAGGATATGATTAGAGTTCATGAGTTTAGTATTGTTTCAGTCTTTGCCACTAGTGCTATTCTCATCACCCAGTGTGCCCAGAATGACTTCCCCCTTCAATTTATATTGTATTAATGCATTGATAGCATATTTAAGTATGATAGCATATTTAAGTATGATTGCAAGTTCTTTTTTATGACATCTGTTGCTTGTACTACTGTTGAAACTGTCTGGGCACATTTCTTTCCACATTGCTCTCATTTCTGCTTGCAAATTCTGGTTGCTGTACATAAGACACTGTAATCAATGGGTGTAGTAATTTCAGTGATCAATGCTACTTTTGTCTTTTTTATGGACTACTATATCTGCTTGTTTTTCCACATCTGTTTTTTTAACTATTAGTAATGGATGATCCAATGTGATGTAAACTTCATCATTCTCTATAATGCTTTGTGGTTCATGCTTCCAATGCTTCTCAGCTGCTTCTGTATTATTTGCTCAATCCCCAATGCAACAGTTATACCACATTATTTTACCTTTCGGTATGCAGGCCCTCTGCCACAAATGTATAACACCAAGCAACAAGATGTGATTGTTTCCAGTTTCGTTTTACAGAACCTGTATTTGTCTGTTTCGCTCACCTTTTCAATGGACTTTGTGAACCAACATGTACATAGTCCACTATCCTGGACTGCCATTAATTAGCCTTTCATCTTTTGGTTTCAATTCACCTCTAATTAACCATTCCTGCATAATATCTTGGCTAGCAAGAGCTTGTTCCAGGAGACCTCTATACTTGCCAGTTATGGATTTTCCAATTTTCTTTCCTTCTCATTTGATCCTTTCCCTTAAATTCTTTCCTTCTTTTGTTTTTTGATACATTCAGTTGCTTTCTGATTTTTGTCTACTTCTGGTTTGATTTCCATTCCTGCTTGATACCAAAATGCTTCTGCTAAAGCAAACAACAATGTCATCTTAGATGACTTCTTCTCATACTTTAAAACTTTCACTTTGGATCTGATGAGAGCCCATGATTATAGATCTATACATGAAATCCATTTCGAGGAGGCCCATGCCGCCTTCATAGAGAGGAATATATAATCTTGGTATACACTGAATTTTGTATATCATTTCATCAGTATGAACCCTTGTCTTGTTTTTGTGTCTAATTAATCTAGTACTTTCTGGGGCCAGCCAGTCACCCCAAAACTATAAGTTAAAGCAAGAAGAACAAATTGATTTATAGTTTGGACTTAATTCCAAGAAGTCAAGGCAGTTTTCAATATTAGATCTTGCATATCTCCTGAATCAGGATGTGGTAAGAACATAACTTCTATTTTTAATCTTCTGAAGTATTCCTCACTGAGCTTTATTCATATTTTATTGTTGATCCTTCATATATTCCAAAAAATATTTATATACCCTCCCTCTATCTTAAGTCCCTTTATATTGCATTCTTCTCCCAGGCTAATTCCTTGGTGCTGCAGCTTCCCTATTTTAAAAGATGCTTTTGCATTTTTATCTAGACCAATTGTCATTCTTATAAACTCTACAGTTTTAAGTCCATCCACAAACAGTAGATGAGAAGTCTTTAAACAGGGGTGGTTTCTGGGAGTCTGATTGTAACCATAGCCTAATCTGTTAAGTAAACATTTAATGAGTTAAGGGCAGAATAAAACAGCAGCAGTGATAAAGAATCTTCCTGGAATATCTCCCTTTTCATTTTTATCCCTAGGTTAATAATTTGCCCTTTGTCGTGCCTCAACTGCAAAGTGGTTTGCCACTGTTTCATGATGACTGTAATGTAATTGATCGATGCTCTTATTCATCTGTAAACATTCTTTTATCCACAAATGTGAGATGCTGTCAACTGCTTTTTTTGTAATCTGTCCATGCTATACCTCAGTTCTTCTTCTTTTTATAACTCTCTATTATGGCTTTATTTAACAACAAATGATCTTTTGTTCTGTATGTCGTTCTTTTAGTAACCTTTTGTTCTATTGCCATAACTGATTATTTTTTCTAAGTGACTTTAAACTCTGTCTCCATCAGTTACAGTTTATAGTTTGTATACTGTTCCCTACTTTTCAGAAAGTTGAGCTTCATATGGTTGAAACCACAAGACTGACTTTCTGAAAAGTTGATGTTTTCTATGGAGATATGGTACAGTGGGGATCAGGAAATTGACCCTTTATTAACTGTATTGTTATCTCTTAGTCTGTATATATAATTTGAAGGGGGTGTAGGTGTACAGAGTAGCCTGCCCCCTGCAAAAGCATAGAAAGGGGTGTATGTGTGCAGAGTATCCTGCCCCCTGCAAAAGCACAGAGTAGCCTGCCCCTGCAAAAGCATAGAGTTTGTTTCTTTTTTACTTTTCAATGCTACGGAAAGTGTGACATTCCATAACATTGATGTTATAATGTAGACTCAGTTTGTTTATTGTCAAAAGGCAAGTTATTGGCCTATAGTTCTTAGTATGACTTGCAGGGTCACTGTTGCGAAGGGGTATAATTTTTCCTGTTGTCAACCAGGTTGGTGTCTGTCCAGGATAAGCATGTAAGTAATGCATACTCTGGACAAAATTTGTGTGAAAAAGTGTTAATACTTTTAGCCAGAAGTTATGTACTGCATCTGGACCTGGGATTTTCCATGTAGAAGCTTTTCTTAATTTTGTCTCAATTTCTCGGGCTGTTTCTTATCTCCATTAGTGTTCCTTACTGTTTCTTTTACTTCTTGTCCATTCAGCATCTTTATATTCAACAGGGGTTTCATAAATGTGTCTCAAAAGTTCATGTTTCTTCTTTTTTTTTGTGGGTTGTGTTTCTGTTCTTTTTACCTTTTTTCATTTATTTATAAAATCTTCTTCAGGTCATCAATTAATTATTTTATATGTTTTCCTTTATATGTATCTGCAAACCTAAGTTTTTCTGTCCATGCTGAAATTTAGTTTATTATACTAAATCCTTGTCTGTTTTGATACTCTGTTGCTTTTACCACATCTAAGTATTTTTGATGATTTGCTCCCTTTTCTATATTCTTCTAACAGTGATACTTGTCTTAATTGCTTTATAGTTTTCTCTGTTTAATGCTTCCATAATGGCATTGTACTTGTTTCCTTCCATTCCTCTGTTTTGCATTTTTGTGGTAACACTTTGTTAGTTAAGCTGTGCAGTAATATAGTCTATTTGTTTCCGTTATATCGCATTAAATTCTCATAAGAGTCCTGATTACTGTGTTCATCTGTTTTACCAATCTTAACACTGTGGGTCTTATTTACTTTCTGTCCTCTATTTCTTCATCTGTCTTATTATGCCTATCCAGCTCTATTAAGTCAAGTAGGTCTTCCTTTATATCATTTTCTTCTGGACTGAGAGCATCTTCTTTACTCTCTGTTTCCTGCAAGTATTCTGCAGAACGTCTCTGAAACCAAAACATAAAAAAAAAATAAAATAAAATACTGAACAATAGAAAGATGCAAGGCTGAAGGATGTTAGATTTAAAAACAAGTTTAATGAACAATTAAAAATAAGCACTTTTGTCTTCTCTTATTGAAAACTTCATCAGATAAATTCCCACTATTACATTGCAGTTTAAAAGGATTTAATGCATAGGTCATGTTATCATCAAACCCTCTATTTTCACCAGTCAAGGAGAGATGATATTTAAAGTAGTGGTACAACTTTTTTCTCAATATTATAAAAAAGGAAGAAAAAGTGTCTGTGCTGTGCTTTCAGTTTACAAATGCATGCTTTAGATAGCATGTCATTGAGCCCAGGCTAGTGGTTTACACCCAAACGAAGTTGCCAGTAGAGCTGTCGCTTTTCTAAAGTTAGGGACCAAAGACCCCCATGTGGATATTGTTTGAGCTTCTCTATCACCACAAATTTAAAAGAATGGGAAGGGTGGTTCTGGAAGTGTTTCAAAAGAGCATTAGTATCTTTTCTTTTTTTAATTTCATATTGATGTTCATACACTTTCTTTTAATTTCTGCTCCATTGTTCCTATATAAAACATGAGCATGAGTCGCACATTGCCTGTAGTGAGCACGAATTTACAATAGTTACATGCTCCACATTTTCTCGTGCCTAACCAGTTTGTCTTTGGTGGGTTTTTTTTTTCCAAAATAGCCTTCAAATTATGACCTCTCTTGTATACAATATTGGGTCTATTTCCTAAATTTTTTTTTAATCCTGGGATCTGTGTACTAGGCCTTTTTTATGTTTTAACCTACAACATCTATATATCTGTATTGTCTTGGTAAGATTTTATGAAAACTGGGTCTCCCATGTGAAGTTACTCACCAAGAGTTGAGGAAGATTCAATTCCAGCATTACTACTCTCCTTTTTGCTGATTTCTGTCAGTTAAAAGTTTATGAGATGTGCCAAATGTTATGATAGTATTTTATATGTGTATTTCCAGTTAAATTGTTACCAGGAAACCAGTTCCAAATTGTTTTAAAGTTATCTTGTAGTAGGTATTGAGTTTAATAAAATTTTCACTAGCTTGTATAATAAAAATGTTATCAGAATACACAATACTGTTGACTTGTTGAAGGTCCCAGTGGTGTTCATTTATGAAGAATGAAAAAGGCAGGGGTCTGCACAGAGATAAAAAATAGCGTTGAAAAATGCAGCTTATGAAAGAGAAACAACCAATGAAAATGACTGTTGTCTTAAAAAAATATAGCATAAACTGGCAGCTCTATGTAGATCTAATGAGAAGCAGAAAAGAATGCATCACAGAGTGAGGCTGCAAGCAGCTCTTCAATTATTCAGAAAGAAACCAAACGAGTTACTGTTTAAGGGCAGTGAAAGAGTAACTGTTTAAGGGCAGCAAGTGTTCTTGCTTAAATTACAGTTGCTAGTCTTTCCAGCTCATGCTGTGGTCACATCTTTCTGATAGACTTCTAACATGACCAGTGGTACATACTGTAAATATTATCAGTTGGCATTTGTAATTGTGAATAGCACACAACCGCATTGTTTCTACTTGATCACTGCAGTATGTACAGTGCTGTGTATAAGTTTCTGCTTGTGTTTTGCACCATGTGCCCAGTCCATGGCAGAAGAGGATCTGTCAACCAGTCCTGTTACCTAGTTATCAAATATAAATAAATAAATAAATTAATTAATAAACAAACAAACCTTACATGGAGTGGATCAGTACGATTAAGAAAGTAGTGCTAGGATGCCACTAGAATGCTGTGTACAGCATGGATGATACAATAGAATATTTAATGTATTTATTTCCTAACAGGTAAGAGTATTTTTCCCTTTTTTTTTCAACTATAACATGGCCCACAAGGTGAAATGCAGTTGACATGAATGATATAGTGATGTCATTCAACCATCATCTTTTGGGAGGCAGGAGGAATTTGGTGTATTCACAGAACATCCACATAGACATGGGAAGCATTTGCAGTTTCCACATGCAAGCTGTCTTCTCCAGTCAAGAATAACAATGGACCCTGAGGCTGAGATGCACATTTCTTAACCACTAAGCCACTGTGCATGCCTTTTGCCATAAAAGTTCCCAGTTCAGTCCTGATTAAGATAAAAACAAAATGCAATGGAGCAAAGGGCCTAACACTGAGGAGTGCAATAAGAAATAAATTAAGAAAATAAACATTAGCAACTTCTTAGTGAGGACAGTGTGATGTGTAAGGTGGAATATACATTGCTCTGTTAAGTAAAGAAACTGGGTTATGTAAGAATGTGGAGTCTTATGTGCTTGAAAAGATGATGTCCACAGTGTCTTCAGAACTCGTGGCCCAAGTTTAGGAAAGGACATGAACTCTGGGAGTTGGGCAGAGCAATATGGATTGATCATTTTATAGAATGCACTCATTAGATTGAGAGGACTGCAGGACTACTCAGCATATAGATAACTGATGGGCCCACCTCTGAGTGACTCAGGCTCTCCTGATATGCTAGTAATGGAAGGCTGAATCAATGTGAAAGCCACATATAACATGCAGCAGCCTATATATACCCATTCTAGAGTTTGCACGGATCTCTGCCAGAAAGGGCAGGGATAGCTTAGTTAGTGGCTTGCAAGGATCATGCTGCGTAGCTGCCCTAGATCATACAATCTGTCTCATTGCCAAGATTTCATATGTTGGCATAAAGGTAATGCTGCCGTGGAGACCAGTCTGTCCATGGCCAGCATATGCTAGGACATTTTCAAGGCAGCACCAAAAGGTACTAGGAGGCCTGTAATGGTGCAGATTCACCCAGTCTAAGGCTGTACAAATGGTTGAAGGAAAGTAGCTAAAAATGTTTGATTATGGATAAAAGGCAAATAAATGTCAGCTACAGGTAGTAACAGCATTAAAATAGAATTTTAGGACCAGGAGAAGGTGCAAGGTAAACTAAAGGGGGGCAGGTAGGAGTCCATGAGATGTATAACAAGTATTTGTTGTCATAATATGTGAGTTTTCATTGGGTTTTACACTTGGACTACATGAGCTAGGTTTAACTAGGAATAACAGTGCAAGTAGAGCATCACAATGTTCTTTGAAGTTTTCCAATTAAAACAGTGATGTCTGGCTAGAAGAAATTTTCTAATTCAACTGTGAAACACTATAACATTAAAAATTAAGTTCTTTGGTGAACCTTAAAACTGAGCCCCACTTACCAAAACCATCAAACCAAACTAAGAAAAATCTCCCTAATCAAAAAGTGCACAGCTGCCAACATCGAGTCTTGGAAGCAGCATATGAGTATACCCATCTGCCATTTCCAGTGACGACTTTTGTCTGTTATACAGTGATCTTCTCTTTAAACATATAACACTAACCACAGTCCATAACTATCCATAATTACAATTCATGACTGAATTGCTGATGATAGAACTAGGCTTAGGGTAGGGTTAATGGGCAAGTTTGCTTTATTAGGCATAGGGGATGCAGTGAGAAAGAAGGTCCAGGATAATTTATTTTTCTCTGCTGATTATCACGCTTCAGTGTTGAATGGTCCTTCATCTTTTGGGTCAGTGCTGATTGCAACACTGTCAAGTGTAAGTCACTGGGGTTTTCTCTTTGTGGCCCTAACCCTACCCCTGGTGGCTGTAATGAGCAATTGCTTCACTATGGGGACATCATGCACTCTCTCTGTTGAATATACATGCTGCTACACCTCATACCCTCTAAAAGCTACCATCGCTGGCTTGAGAGCAGCAAGCACATGTCCCCTGATTATTGTAAATGTGCAAGCCGTTTCTTGCATAAGAGTAGGCAGCCAACTGGAGCTACCATCTCCCATCCCCTAGGACTGGTGACTCAGCATAACCACTCACATCCATGCTCCCCCTGCATGGCACCTCCAGCACCTGAGCCACTAATTGATCTCAGATCTTGTAGGTCATAGTCATGGCTTCACCGGGGGGGTGGGATCTAGGATCTAGCCGTAATATGGGTATTTATTTAATTGTCAGACCTAAGCATAACACCAAAAGTCATAGGATTACCATTAGGGTCTGGAGAAAGTTTATAATGGACTCTGAGGTCTTGCATTTGCTTAGAAAGTTATTCTGAGTGATCATGCATATTGTAAACAATTCCCTAGTCTGTACTTTCATAGTTAATATTAGGACTAGGATTAATATTTGGACTGGAGATGTGTTTGATTTTGAAGGCTGGTTAAATTTTGGGGAAGGGATGTGAGTGAACACACAGGCTTATTATGCCTGGTCAGTGTCTCAACAGGTTACACTCACACTCACACACACACACACACACACACACACACACACACACACACACACACACACACACACACACACACACACACCAGCATACCCTTTTTGTGCTGGAAGACTAGAAGGGTGTGACTGCAGGTGATTGGGTTAATTTTCAAACTGCGGACACCGCTCTGCCACATTGAGTGGTGCTGTTCTTAAGATAAGATGTTAAACCACGGTCAAATCTGCTTGAGTTGGTGATAGCTCAGATAGATGTGAAAGGTCCCAAGGTACCTTTCAAAAAGAGTAAAAGTCCTTTATTTATATACAAAAATCACTCATTTACAAAATATTTACATATTTATAAATATACTAATATATAGATATGGCTGTTTACACAATCCTACTAAATTTTCATTCATATTAGACCCCCACTCCTTTTTCCATAACCACCATCTGATTTTACTTAATATTGTTGCTAAAATCCATTTAACCATTAAACATAATTTAATTTATTCTTTTATTACATATCTGTTCTTTTAACTTATTCTTTACTTCTTTTCTTACAATATCCATATTTATTTTATCCACTTTTTATATTTTCAAAAAAATCTTTTTAACGTAGTTCTGCTCATAACATTTTACTCTCTTACATTTATAAAACACATGTTCCGTACTTGTTTCTTCTTGACAATGAAAACGTATTGTATCACTTTTCTTATATGGTATATTTCCTTTTACTGGCAATTTATCAATTACCAGTCTCCACAAAAAACTTGACATCCTACTTTCTGATGACACCATTTGCTTCTTATTTTTATAGCTTTATTTTTTCATATGTTAGATTTCCCCATGGTTTTACATAGTAATATTTTATCACTACATTCTTATACCATACTTTTCTATCTTTTTGTATATCATCAGTTTTTATTTTCCACAAAAATATTATTTCTTGGTAAAAATTTTACTCCTTCATCTATGCACTTTTTTCTCTTTTTTACCATACCTCAGAATTTATCATACTTGTATGTATACAATTGTATTACTAATCTCTCATCTTTTTCATTTATTCACTTTTAACATTTTGTACACATTTAATGAAACAGCATATTATTTTATTTACATATAAAATTCCTCTTTTTACTGGGTTTAATCTAGAAGCGCATATAAATGAAAAATATATTTGCAATAATTCCTTTTCAAATACTGTTGACAACATATATACTCTTGCTAATTATGTATTTTTCCCATCAGTATTAATTTATCAAATAAGCCTTTTTCTGAATGATAAATTGTATGTTCACCAGAAAAGACAAGTTTGTTTTATTTCTTGTTTTTCCTATTATATTCTACTTGCATCTTTATTGTCAAATTTTATACCCAACACAGAAATTTCATTTTTGTAAAATATATATCCCTGATTTTTACTGTATCACGTAAACCTTTACTTCCCCTTTATTTAAAGCCACCCATTTGTGCAAGTTATTACTTCATTTATCATTTTTTTTGCAATTATAATGTCATCTGAATATGTTTACCCTTCAGGTGTTACATACCCCCTCCTTCATTTTGTAATTTATTTCATACACTATCACATTCATAACTAATGCAAAGAGTATCCAATGCATTGGACATCCCTGCCAAACACTACTCTTCATATGTACCTCTTGGCTTAACCAGCCATTTACAAGTATTTTTACTGTATTACTATATGCTGAGATACATAATTTCTTAACTTTTTCACTTGTATTACATTTTTTCATTATTACCCATATGATTTCTTGTCTGATTTTTGCTTCTTTGTTTCTATTCATAACAACATCCACAATTTCTCTATCATTAATAATTCTTGGCAACCCTTCCCCCTTTAAACTATATATGCTATCTTCCATAATATTATCCATTTAAGTTTCAAATCTCTCTTGTATTATTTTCATAAAGATCTTATTATTATTCAGCACTGTCAGTCTCCAGTTTAATTGCCTTGCATCCTCCTCCTTCTATATGAATTTAAGTATTCCATTACATAATTCTTTCCACATAAAATCTGATTTAACCATTCATTCAAAATCTTTAAAAAAAAAAAATTTTTGCCAATCCCTTAAATTTTTATACATTTCATACCCTATTCCATCTGGTACTGCAACCAAATCTGTATTTACTTGTCCTAATACTTTAGCTAGCTCATTTGAAGAAATCTCCTTTTCCAACTCTTTATTCTCTTTTTCTGTTAAATAAAACTTTTTCCATGTGGTTTTCGCTATCTTTTTTTTTCCTTTAAACATTTCTTGTACACATTGTACTACACTATTCATAGTATTTTCCTGAGTTCTATTTGTACTTTTTACATTATTTTCTCATTATATTACCATTTTCCTTTACTAATCTGCTTAAGTAACTCAGTACTTCTCCTTCTCCTAGTAAAAATATTTTTGCTTATATAACAATTGTTTTTCTTTGTCAAAAAACTTTCTTTCATTATCTTCTAAATTTTTTCTTTCTCTACTTTTCTTATATCATATTGCCACTGTATAATAAAAAATATAATTTTCCTTAAAGGAAAACTCCACATTAGAACTCAAACAAAACATGTTTTTTCATTGCATCTTTGTTTTCTGAGCTATTTAATGCCTCAAAATCACTATAAGTGCTTCTTTTACAATTTTAATGTTTCCTACAAAATGTCAGCTGATGTGGCCTGCCTTGGTAAAGTGATCTTGTTTTCTTGCTTTCATTCCTTCTTCCAAGAATACATTTCAAGTCCTCTTCATATGAGTCATACTAGACATAAGGAAGTGTTGTTTTCTCATGCCATTAAGATAGAATGACAGGAGTGTGAAGCACTGTCCTCTAACACACCTTCTGTAACAGAGCTTTTTCTATGTTTCCTTAAGTGAGCCTCATTTATGTGTCTGTCAGAGCTTGTTCTATGCTATAAATAGCTGCTAGCTACTTCCAGAAAAAGAAAGTAAGTAAATAGCAGGCTTTTGTAAAGGATTTGATTTTGGCAGACCTTCCCCCAACAATTCTCACTACAATTAATGATCCTTACTGTATCGCATACAGGTGACAAGTACTAATGTAAAGGACTCTGAAGTAAATCTGTCTGCTTCTTTCCAATGCTTTCAGTGGGAAGTTTTTCATTCTCTCATGAATGATGCAGAATTAAAATGTTCTTTACTAGTTCTTTATTTATTTTTGCAATGTCCCCCCCCCTTTTATATTTTGTATTTATTTCCACTTTGTTACAAGGAAAGTGAACTGGTCACAGGACTCTCTTCAGCCACGACGTGGGCCACATTGGTGAAGATAACATGTAATCAGTACACTTAGCAATACAAAGAAAAAAATACTATCATAAAGACATTTGACAAAGAGTGCATGTACAACACATGGTCAAGGTGTTGCAGTGAATAAGTAAACCATTCAACATTACTTACTGGAATGTCTACATTAATAATGCTTAACTCTACTATGTTAACTTTATTATAAATAAATTGTATGCACCCATATTGCACAACTTGCAGCTGTGCAAAATAATACTGTTCTTTAAATGACTAGGAATCAGCAAGTGAATGTTTTATGTCTTCACAAAAGAAAGTTGTACTAGCAAAAAACTACGATCACTCATAAAATCATCCAAGGCCAACTTTGAGAGAAAAATCACAAAAGACAATCACAAGGCCTTCTTTAGCTATGTTAGAAACCTGGGTGGAAACTCCCAGATATGCTCAGAGTTAGTCCAAAATGACACAAAATACACTGAACCCACAGACATTGCCAACATTCTGGCAGACAGGTTCAGTGCAAATTTCTCCGCCCCCTCCCCCCAAAAGGAGAAATATCTATCCCAGCAGAGTGTAGCCTCCCTAACATCTCAGTTGCCCAGGTGAGAGCCGCCCTCTTCAAAGCTAAAAACACAGCATCAATGGGACCGGACGGTGTCCCGGGCTGTGTGCTACATGAACTCCAAGAGGAACTAAACCCGCACATAAGGCTGCTGTTTAATCTTAGCCTTACTACAGGATACATACCCAAAGAGTGGCATACAGCAACAGTGGTCCCACTCCACAAAGGTGGTGCTTCTATGGACCCTGGAAATTACCGCCCCATAAGCTTGACGAGCCTGGTCAGCAAAGCTATGGAAAGGATCATTATGGAACTCATAAACAAAGACATTGGGGACCTACAGACATTGGATCCTACCCAATTTGGCTTTGTCAAGGGCAGATCCTGCCTTTTGAACTTGGTCGACCTTTATGAAACAGTGACTAAGGCCATTGATGAGGGTAAGGCAGTTAACACAGCCCACCTTGACCTTGCAAAAGCCTTCGACACAATACCCCACTCGGGCATCATAGACAAACTCACCAGCTTAAATGTAAACCCATATGTCACAAGATGGGTTGCAAACTGGCTCAAGGACAGAACCCACAAGGTCGGAATTGCTGGAGCCATGTCAGACTCTAAGCCAGTCACAAGCGGTGTCCCACAGGGCTCAGTCCTGGGACCCCTCTTGTTCGGCATTTATTTTTCCGAGGTGCAAGCAAACATAGGAGGATTGTGGCTGACAAGGTTCGCAGATGACTGCAAACTGGGTGCCATAATTGATACTCCAGCGGACACAAGCATCCTTCAGAGAGGCCTCATAGAAATGGATAATTGGTGCCAGAGCCATGGCCTTAAACTGAATGCCAAAAAATGTATAGTCATACCCTTTGGGAAAAACAAGGTACCCACAAATTACCACATAGGTGGTAATCCATTAAGCACGGAAGAGGTAATCAGGGACCTAGGGACCCAAGTTGACAGTAACCTCTCATTTGACACTCACATTGCCAAAGTGGTTAGGAAGACCTTCTATATTGCTCACCTTATCATAAAGGGATTCACATCTAGATCAAGAGAGGTCATTGTGCCCCTGTACTCTTCTCTTATCAGGCCCATGATTGAGTACAATGCCCCATTTGGGATGTATCTTACCCGACACCTGCAGCAGTTGGAAAGACCCCAAAAGTTCCTCACCAAGAGGATAAAGGGTCTCAAACATATGTCATATGCTGCCCGGCTGAAGAAACTCCAGCTCTATTCAGTCGCATACCGCCTACTCAGAGGTGATCTATGCATGACGTACAAGGCCATGTCCAATCCGGAATTAATGGACGTGCTCCACCTTAGAAAATCCAAATCCATCAGAGCCACGAGAGCAAGAGATTTGAACCTCAACACAGAAATAAATAGGACGTGCTGGAGGGACAGATTCATAACCCAGAGGCTCCCTACTTTCTGGAACAGAATCCCAGTCCATGTTAGGCAGAGCCCCTCACTAACTCTCTTCAAGAGAAATCTTGACGAGTGGATGGGAGATCGTAGGTTTACCCCCGGGGGTCATCTCTGTGTCACTTCTAGACACAGGCACAGTAAACTAAACCCTAAATGGGCGTAGTATTCTCATCCTAAGGGGTTGTGAAAGCCACACACACTCTGGCTAGGCTTATAAATGCCCTAGGGCAGATAGCCTACTACGAACCTATGAACCTAAAAAAGTGTGGAGGATAATTATATTTGCATCACTTTTGTTGTCCTGAGATGGTATGAAAACCTACTAAGCACATTTTAGAATGGAACAACCATGACAGTGGAGCCTAATAACTAGTATGGTGAAAAAGATTTGGGACATGTAGAAAGTAGGAAAAAAGAAATTGATTAGGATATGACAGTTGCATAATGCACATATGCATGCACACTCCCCATCTCTGTATATATTTGCGTGCATCTGTATATATACATGGTAAGTGCACACACACACACACATATGCATGCACTGACCTGCAAATGCACGTGTGACTAAAAAAATATCTATTGCATACTTCTGTCTAGATGTATTCAGACTGTACTGTATCCCACATATAGTATTATGGGTTCACTACATAATCTCGTAGTTTTGAAATACCGAATTTCAAAATCTCGAGACTATATAGCCGAAACCCCTAAATACTGAAAGACCAGAAGCACGAAATTCAAAATCTTGATGTACAGAGATATTGAAGTAATGCTTCTGGTGTTGCGATTTGTGGATGGATAGGTGGAATTCAGGTAAGTATCTATGTGTAAGTGTGTTTGTTAGGGGCTTTAGTGTGTGTGTGTGTGTGTGTGTGTGTGTGAGAGGGACTGTAAAATAAGTGGGTGTGAGTTTCCCTTGTGTGTCTGTGCAATCTCAGAGTTAGTATATTTAAGTAGGGGTGGTGTGGGTGGGTGCAGCCCTCCTGCTTATCTGTAGTGTAGGATGATATGTTTGATTGTAGGGGGGAAGTTGTGTGTATGTGTGTGCTGTATGTGTGTTGTACGTTCGGGATTTCAAATTTCGTGCTTCTGGCCTTTCAGCATTTAGGGGTTTCTGCTATATAGTCTCGAGATTTTGAAATTCGGTATTTCAAAATTTCGAGAATATGTAGTGAACCCAGTATTATACATGCTATACACATAAATTTTAAACGTGTGTGTGTGTGTGTATGTATATATGTATATATATATATGTGTGTATATATATATATATATATATATATATATATATATCTGTGTGTGTTTGTGTATGCATACAGTTACAAAAAATTCCATTTTGATTTCCGTTTATTAAAGGACATACACACACAGAGGCATGTAATCTGTTTCTCCATTACACATGCAAGCATGCAAGATTTTTGCTACACACATGTACAAATATACACACACACACACACACACACACACACACACACACACACACACACACGTGCATGTACACACACATACTATATACACACACGGGCGCGTATGACAGATTTCCTTTTCTTAATGCTTTTAATGCAAGGGCACATAGCAAATGTATGTCCAAGTAAATTCAGCTATATATTGTGGTTGCCATCAATGGTCTGATTTTGTTTTTGGACTGGAAAATGCTCATGCACTCTACCTTTGCAAGGACTAAGTCAGTGGGAGTCCCTTACTATGGGTCTGTGTACCAAATATGCATCACCCTCTGGAAGGATGTCACAAAAAAGCATAAAAAGACCTTTTTGTAAACACTATCAGTGCACCTAGTTGATAAGGTTGTCACCTGTCTGTCATTCTGCAGTTCTGTGTGGAGGGGGCTTAAAAATGGTAAATGTATTGATACTTTACAAGAAAATAAATATTTTCTGTCTTTTCTCTAAATGTCACAGAAATCTTTGATACTACATTTAAGTTATCTTAACATATAAACTGTTTTAAATAACCAACATTTAAAGCTTAGTAATTCAATACTGTCTGCTTATGTAAATTTGACAGAAGAGGTGACAACTGCCTTTAAACCCCTGAGTGATCTAATTGCTTTGTTTTGCTATGAAAGGGGAGTGTTAAGTTCTACCTGTCCGCAATAAAACAGGTCCACAGCATTGTCCTTTTTTATAGCAGCTGTTGTGATCCTGACATTAGCAAGATTAATTGCCCATCTAAGATTGACAGCAGTACCTGTCAGGTTAAACTACAGATTTATATGCATCTATGGTATGTTATACAGGCAGTGATAAATTCCTCTGCAAAGTATGTGAGAAGTTAAGTTTAAAAAAAAAAAGTAGGTGGGCTTTCCCTCCCTTTGATTCCAGGGCAAGGAAATGAAAGTTTTAAACTGTACAAGCAGGTTTCTCAAACCAACAGTACTGGAACTGTATTGTAGGGAGAAAAGCAGCCTTAAGGATTGAGCTAAACTGTATGAGAGGATGGAGTTTAACTTTAAATATCATCCACCATTCAGACCGATTTTATATAATGTTCTCATAGTAATATTATCTTTCCATAACGGTATTATAAATCTCTTTCCTTCATTCCATGCTTTCTTGTTTATCCTTTTTATTCCTTTGCCTATTTCTACATATTCCTTGTTTTCCTTTTCTCTAGCCATATTGCAAGATCAGAAAATCCTGATGTTATGTGATCCTATCTCACCTACATTCTGTACTGATGGGTTCGGAGCCGGACTCGGCACGCTATACTATAGAACGAAGTCTCTTATTGGCTGAGCTATCCTACATCCCAGGATGCACCACCACTGCTTCCCCAGATCTCGTTTGCCGCTTTACAGCAAAGACGTGGTCTCGGACTTGGCTGAGCTAAGTGTCTATTTCTTCAACAAATTTATGTCAGAAATTTTTGATTAACCTACCCAAAAGCTGTTTTAACAGCTATCGTTGTTGTGTGACTGATTTTTGACAAAGTTTTGTGGTAAATTTGTCTTTCATTTGAGGGAAAGGATCCCGTTTTAGTTAGAGGGGCCTTGCCCTCGCGCGTGAGTTATATATTTAGTGTGAGTCTTGTTCAGTGTTATAGTTGGTCAAGTAATCCTGTTTTCTATTAGAGGGGTCTTGTCCTTATTTGCTTCTTTCTTTAACAAGTTTTTGAGAAAGTTTCCTTTTTTTGGTTGTAGTGTTTGGGAGTCAATATGTCGAAAGAGCACAGACCATCTGGGTTCAAGAAGTGCTCTAAATGCAGCTACAAAATATCCATAACGGACGATCACACTCTGTGTGTATTGTTTAGGCCCTAAACATCTTCAGGAGTCATGCAGCGTTTGTCATGCTTTTTCCTCCCGAGTCCTCCAAGAGAGGAAAAACAAATTGATTTTGAAAGGGCTTATTAAACCTACTTTTGAGGAGGCTTTATCTTCTTCCTCTTCACCTTCGAAGAAAAAGAAATCGTCGGCTCCGACCAGCCCGTCGGAACCGGCCACAAAGAAATCTCGGCAGGCTTCTCCATCGGCTCCACGGACTTCGGAGCCAAGGGCGGAACGGTCTGCCTCGATGCCTCCAGCCTCGACTCCTCTGGCTTCGGAGCCGACGGCTAGAGCTTCGAGAGGCGGGTCACCTTCATCGGCTCCACTGTCTTCGGAGCCGATGAGTTGCCCGCTCAGACTCTTCCCCTTCGGCGCCGAAGTCCACTTCGGCTCCGAGGGAAATTGCAATGGTTGTGGAGTCTCCCTCGGCACCGATATTTATCGAGATGATTCGGAGCCGGTCCCCCAGTCCTTCGGAACCGGTGGAGAAGTCGACTCGAACCCGTTCGATCTCTTCTCGGTCTTCGAGGATGTCGGATTCGGACATTGACAGGGTACTTCAAAGGCTGTTTCAGTCTCCAGTCTTCCAAAAGTTGGTTTCGGCTCCAGCTCGTTCAGCTCTGGAGCCGATTGCCCACCCTGTGGTCTTGGTTCCTCCTCCAACAGCCTCGGCACCGTTGGAGTCTGTGCTGGTGGAGCCGATGGAGGTTTTCGGGTCGGCTCCGACCCTTACTCCAATCCCGACCTTCGGGTCGGAGTTCGGTACACGGACCTCTTCGGTCGGCCCCGGGGGTGACGTTTTGGGACCGATGTTTTCGGTTCCGAGCCTCCCTCTCGGTGCGTTGGCTGCGGGAGTGCCGTCTACTGTTGTGGCCTCGGGGATCGGACCTTCCCAGGACTCTGGGGGTCCGGCTTTCAGGGCCATGAGGAGTGCTTTGGCCAAATCTTCCTTGGCCACCTCCACCGTCACCTTCCCTTGGCACGGAGACTGGTTCCTTTGTAGTCCCCCTGTCTCAAGACAGCGGAGCCCTGGGGTCTGAGGTCACCCCCATTGGGGTTTCCCCCCTTCCTGGAGGTCCTTCCGAAGCATCTTCGGAGGAACCCCCAAGGAAGAGACAGTGCAAGAGGAAGCACGTCAACTCCCCTGACGAGTCTCTCACCTCGGACACCGACCTCGATGATGCTGAGGGGGTCCCCCAAGTCGTCCTTGGATGATGTCTCCTTTGCGGACATCTTAGAAATCCTGAAGCAACGAGGTGGCTGGCAGTCCAAACCCCCTTCTGCTGAGGAGTCGGTATTCCTCAAGGCCTTCGGGGCTCAGCCCTCTGCCTCCTGGGTGTCTCCGCCCTTCGATGAGCTTCTGGATTTGATCTCTCGAAGGGCATGGGAACACCCGGATTCTGTGGAACCGGTGCCAGCTCGCCCCAATAAATTTCTTTCAGCCCCCCTCGAAAAGGATTTTCTCTCCAAAGGTGTGGCTGTAGATGCCCTGGTGGTGGCATCTGCTACCCAACAAGATGTGGCAGAGGCGTCTACGTCCGTCCATCCTCCTAATAAAGAGTCCAGGAGCATGGATCGGTACGGGAAGTGCACCCTTACTTCAGCAGCCTTTACTTTAAGGTCTCTGAATTATCTGACGCACTTCACCAGACTTCAGAGGGATCTGGTCAAGGAACTTTCAGATACCCTCTCTGGTAACCTACCTGAGCAGTTGGCCCAAATGGTTAGCTCTCAGCTGGCTACCTTATCATTATCGAAC
Organism: Protopterus annectens; assembly: GCF_019279795.1. NCBI lineage: Eukaryota > Metazoa > Chordata > Ceratodontiformes > Protopteridae > Protopterus > Protopterus annectens. The sequence continues at coordinate 774,218,866 of NC_056725.1, forward strand.
TCGTCCATGAGGCTCATTTCGGATGCAGCCGAGGGGGCGAGTAGAGCGGCGGAAACAGGTGTTGCTCTACGGAGACAAGCCTGGCTCCGCCTGTGTCACTTTGCGGAAGCCTTCAAGTCTTCCTTTGCCGACGCTCCCTTCGATGGGTCCTCTCTGTTTGGACCCAAGGTAAAGGACACCTTGACCCGCTGTGAACAAGAGGGTAAGACCTTGACTGCCATAGGGGCATGGTTTTCCACTCCCTTCAGGCCTTATCCCAAGGCTAGAAGAGGGAGGAAAATGTGGTTCCGTAAATCTCAAAAGGCTTACAACTCACAGCAGGGCGATCCCCCTTCTAGAGGCAGAGGAAGGGGAAATTTTTCAGGAAGACGCTGTCCCAGAGGCGGCGGAGGCCCCCGCAACACTGGAGACCGCGAGTCCTTTCGTGGCTCTTCAACCTTCCAGCATCCCTGAAGGATTGCCTGACTGTGCAGCTCCGGAGCCAGTTGGGGGTCGTTTTTCGAAGCACCTAAAGGCCTGGGAGAGTATCACTCAGGACCGATGGGTGCTCCGAATCATCGCCGGAGGTTACACCATCCCCATTTCTCAACCCCCCCACCATCCCGGAAAATCCCGGACCCACCACCCAGTCAACGGGATCTCGCAGCCATCGAAATCTCAAAGCTGCTTCAAAAAGGAGTCATCCAACCGGTCCCCAAAGGCCAGACCGGATTAGGGACTTACTCAAGATTCTTTTTGGTGCCAAAAAAGACCGGGGACTTGAGGCCCATTTTGGATCTCAGCAAACTAAACCGATCTGTCAAGAAGTCCAAGTTCCGGATGGTCACCTTACAATCCATTCTCCCGCTGCTGGAGAAGGGTGTTTGGATGTGCTCCATAGATCTCAAGGATGCCTATTATCACATCCTGATAGATCAGGCATCCAGGAGACACTTGCGCTTCAGCCTGGGAGACAGTCATTTCCAGTTCCGTGCACTGCCCTTTGGTCTCACCACAGCCCCCAGGGTGTTCACCAAATGTTTGGCGGTGGTGACTGCTCACCTGAGAAGTCTAGGATTCCAGGTGTTTCCATACCTAGACGACTGGCTCCTAACTGCCACCTCCAGGCGTCTACTCTTACAAAACCTAGCAGCCACTATATCTCTAGGCAACTCCCTAGGAATCACCTTCAATTGGGCAAAGTCCGTGTTGCTGCCATCTCAGCGCATACGGTTTATCGGAGTAGAGATAGACTCAAAGCAAATGCGGGTCTATCTTCCTACAGAGAGGATAGAAACATTACAGTCTCAAGTTCGAGCGTTGCTCCTCAAACGCCGAGCCCCAGCCAGGATGGTCCTACAACTGTTAGGTTCCATGTCGGCCACCGTTCTCCTAGTCCCCTTGGCAAGGTTACATATGAGGATTCTCCAGTGGCTCCTGTCAGTCCAGTGGTCTTATCAGGATCTCCCTCTCAGTCACCTCATTCTGATCACAGAGACGTGCAAACAGGACCTTCGTTGGTGGCTTCTTTCCTCCAATCTGGATCAGGGGCAACCCTTCGTTCCACTACCTCCAGTGGCCACATTGACTACGGACGCCTCCCAGATGGGGTGTGGGGGACATTACCTGGGCAGGTCAGTCCAAGGCAAGTGGCACTCAGACGAGAGTCTCCTCCACATCAACTTACTGGAAATGAGGGCGGTGCTTCTATCACTACACAGTTACCTCCCCCAGGGCATGATTGCCATTCAGTCCGACAACATGTCAGTAGTCTGGTACCTGAACAAGCAGGGAGGGACCAGATCCTACCCCCTTTGCAGAGAGGCCATGAAGTTATGGGATTGGGCGATTGCAACCAAAAGTTCTCTGGTAGCAACAGACATTCCAGGGAGATCCAATGTAATAGCCGACAGACTGAGCAGAACTGTTCTCTCCCCTCACGAGTGGTCTCTGAACGACAGAGTGGCAACTCAGATTTTCAGAAGATGGGGAACTCCTTGTTGCGACCTATTCGCAACCCCCCTCAATACGAAATGCCAACAGTTCTCTCTCACCCCAGTTCCGGGGGAGATTTCCAAGGACGCCCTAGTCCAAGCTTGGCCCACCGGCCTGCTATATGGCTTTCCACCGGTTCCCCTTCTTCCCAAGGTGATCCAGAAGGCGATTCGCTTGGAGAGCAAGATGATTTTAGTTGCCCCATACTGGCCTCGTCAAGTCTGGCTTCCCTTTCTTCGGAAATATGCATTGGACGGTCCATGGTTCTTGGACCAAGTTCCGGACCTCTTGACCCATCAGTCGGGACAACATCATCAGTCCCTCCACTCGTTGAGGTTAACAGCTTGGCTCCTCCTCTTCCGACCTTAGTCAGGAACCTTGCTTTGGATCCGGAAGTCATACATATCTTGTCCTCGGCCCACAAGACTTCTACTAAGAAAATGTATAACAGCAAATGGAAAAGATTTGTTATTTGGGCCCAACTCCGGGGATTAGATCCCATAACTGTCCCGGTATCAGAAGTTCTGAAGTTTTTAGCTTCTCTGTTCAATCAAGGTTCTTCGGTCTCTACCATTAAGGTTCAATTGGCAGCTATTTCCAATTTTCATCAGAGCATAGAACCACCTTTGATGAGCAACAAGTTGTGTAAAGCCTTCATGAAAGGTGCTGGGCTGCTTCGGCCCCCGATATCTCATCCCGCTCCACCGTGGGACCTTAATGTTGTGTTAGGTGCTTTGACCTCTTCCCCCTTCGAACCGGCAGCAACTTGTGACTTGAAATTTCTTTCTTGGAAGACTGCTTTCTTAGTTGCAATTATATCAGCCAGAAGAGTTTTGGAACTTCAAGCCCTATGTGTCAAACCACCATACCTGTTTTTTCACAAAGATAGAGTATCCCTCAGACTGAATCCATCCTTTGTTCCAAAGGTTTGTTCTAGATTTTGTCTGCAACAGTCATTGGAACTTCCAGTTTTCTTCCCAAAGTACTCAGAGCGGAATACATCTTTCACACCTTAGATGTTCATAGGCAATTGCGCTTCTATTTGGATAGGACGCACCAAACATGGAAAACAGATCAGTTGTTTGTGTCCTTTTCGGACAATAAATTGGGCAAAGCTGTCACGAAAGTCACTATTGCCAAGTGGATCAGAGACTGTATCAGTCATACTTACTTCATTTCTAATAAAGAGCTTACATCTAATGTGAAAGCTCATTCTACCAGGGCTATGGCTACTTCGGCAGCTTTTCATTCTAAGCTTGCCATTAGTGACATTTGTGCTGCCGCTACGTGGTCTTCTCCTCACACCTTCATTTCTCATTACAAATTGGACGTGGCATCTCGGGGGTGAGCTTCCTTTGGTTCCACAGTTCTCAGGAGTGTTTTCCAGTGAGCCACCCAGGAATCAGGTGCTAGGGACGCTGTCCCATCAGTACAGAATGTAGGTGAGATAGGATCACATAACATCTTTTAGTTATAAACTTCAGGTTTATAGTGCCTGTTGTGCCTGGTGCCTTATTGTGAGCTGATAGATTTCCGTATACCATCTTTGTGGACCTGCTTCCGACCACTTCTTTGGTTTATTATCTTTTAGTTATGTACTTACCATAACTTCAGATGTTTGGGATCCATCTCGCCTACATTCCTAATAACCCACCCTCCTTCCCCCTGCCTTGGAGATCAGAAGAGACCGGACGGTTCGAGTTCAGCCGTTTCATCTTGAAACACCTGGCAATGTTATATCAACAGTCTATGTGTGTGAGCATGTGTGCGGACAAACAAGATCTGGGGAAGCAGTGGTGGTGCATCCTGGGATGTAAGATAGCTCAGCCAATAAGAGACTTCGTTCTATAGTATAGCGTGCCGAGTCGGAGCCGAGGATCGGCTCTGAACCCATCAGTACAGAATGTAGGCGAGATGGATCCCAAACATCTGCAGTTATGGTAAGTACATAACTAAAAGTTTCAACTACCTCCCCCTCTCTTATAACTAAACCTTCTGATACTATAAAATAATATATTTCCGTTCTATATATACCCCTTTTGTAAATCCATTAATCTTTGTCTCAAAGTTTTAATTTGCCACATCTTATGACTTCTGACATGTTTCTTATATTATTTCCTTTCTTTTTACTATTGCCTTTTAAATCACAATTGGTCTCCTTTTACTACAGTATTCATATTTGTCACTACATAGTCGAAAATCTGATGAAATAAGATTTCCCTTCCTTTACAATTAGTATAAGCATATAATGTTATAATTTTATACACATGTTCTTTCCATTTTAAATCAGCAATGGTTAATCTTCCCATTTTTGCTAAAGTTACATCTAATATCTTTCTTGTATTTCTACTGAATATGGCTATTCCAGAACATCTCCCATTTCCCAGATTCCAGATTATCTTTCCTTCCCATAGTTTCTGTGTTTGTAATCTTCATTTGTTAAAAATCTTGTCTTCTTATATAATTACATCTACGTCACATGTATTACACAACTCCAAAATTCTTATTTTTCTTGCTATATTCTTAATTCTATTCACATTTACAGAAAACAATCTAATTTTTTTATTTTCCTTAGATTCATGGTTTTGTAAGTTCACAGCTAATTGCTAGGCTAGCTTTCTTAATAGGCCATTGTTTGCCTAGCCAATTTCCTTCCCAAAGGTGAGAATCAAAAACTGTACCTTATATCTGGGAGTTAAATACCTTAACCATTATACCAACCCCCAATCATTAGCTGTATATATATATATATATATATATATATATATATATATATATATATATATATATATATATATAGTCTTTTTCATCCATTTCCTTTCTGTTCTACTTTTGTACACATCACTTCAAATTCTGTTTTTCTGTCTTTTACAATTTTGCCAATAGAATATTTTTTTTCTTTTACTACATCCCAGTTTATGTCTTAATCACTTATTTCAGAATCTTCTTCTGTGTCCTCTCTTTTTCTCATCTGATTTTTCTTTTATTTTTACTACTTTTAAAATTTCTTTTCTGTATTCATTTTCTTCGATTTCTTTTTCCTTACCGTTATTTTCATTTTTGCACTCTATCCATACATGTCCAATTTTGTTACACTTATAACATTTCAATTCACATTTTTTGCATCATGTCCTATTTACCCACAAATATAACATTTTTTGTCACAGTTACTTATCAAATGTCCTTTTCCACAAAAAATGTTTTGGGTTGTCCCCAGTATTTTACAACACCCCTATTCCCCTCCACATTTATCATGCTTGTTACGTGTATAATTTTTTCCCTTTGTATTTTTAACACAATTTTACAATCTCAGCCACCAGTCCATAAACCCCTTTTGTTGTAAACTTTTGCAATGTCTAGTACTGCATTACATAAAAATGGCAAATGTCCTTTCAAAGTCTGTCTCTATCTCTGTTGGAAATTGTACATGAATCTTCTTTTTTGTTTCCCTTTTAAATGGTTTTATCACATAAAGATTCCATGGGTTAGTCATTCTTTTTTTTTTCATATTCTACAAGAAAATTTTCCATTGAAAAAAGTCTCAAATATAATGTCACAAAATATCTCTTTGTTAATACGAATAAATGCTTTTAATGTGCTTTTACACCCAAAGGAGCTATTAAATTGTTCCGCACTTCATACCGGTCCATTGCTTTGTCTTCTTTACTTTGAATCTTTACCACATACTTCCATTTTCATTTACTTCTGCCTTTTCTGCCACTCCACTTTTACCTTCTCTGCATATGCTTTCTTTTCCATTTCATCGATATTCTTCAGAATTGTCTCTATATCCTCCTTTTGATTTGTTTTGTTTTTCCATAATGTCCCCCCAGGAAACATCTCCTTCATTTTCTGTCTCACTCTTCACCATCATTTTTTTTTTAAATAAATCATCCCACAACCTTCCTGACTGGAGGGTTGTAATTATACATCCATTATTTATTGACTCTATCAAACAGTTTTTTTTGAAGCATTTCTTCAGAAACTTGCACACATTCTTGGGTCTTGATGTTTGCTTTCTTTCCCATTTCTTTCACTACTCCATCTCCTTCTCTTTCCATCTGCCTTTGTTTCTCTGGGACACCTCTGTGCCTGGAATGGAAACAGGAAGTTCTCATCTAAAATGAGGCCCACCTGCACATATTATATGCATATTATAACCAAAACAAATGCTAGGACAAAACCTATATTCCTATCTTCCTTCTCTTTCTTGGAATAAGCTTTCTTTAGCTCTTAATAATATCACCCATGCACAAGAATTCAAGACAGCTCTCAGACTTTAACTACACAACACCAGGAGATGCCTTTGTAACCTTCCCAGTTAAATTTACTCACATTCCTCCTCCCTGCCCTTCCCTCCTTTCCCCTTTATCTTTTTCCCCTACACTCACTTTCCTCTCATCCACCTCCCTCTCCTACACCCTCTACCTATTCTAAGTTCTTGACCTTTAAAATATCTCTCTACTACTCCCCTCCTTACCCCCTCCAATTTCTGCTCCATTTCTCTTATAATTCTTTTATACACACTCCTCTATCTTTCTCTTTCATTTTCCCATTACTTTTTTCTTATTCTTAACAAAACAGCTCTTGAGTCTCTCCTGCTTGACCACTATTAACTTGTTCCTAGGCGTCTTTGCAACTTCACTCTAGCTGAATGCTCTTCCTAACCCACTTCTAAATTGTCTTTCCACTTTCAGCAACTTCTCCTTCCTGTAAAACATCATGCTGCCTAATAACCTATGTAATGTATACACATTTTTATATCTGAATACACATTTGTTATTCTGTAATTTGAACATCCTGCCTGTATAATTTATTCATAGGAGTTTTTTTTCCTTTTTTTCTTTTAATGTAATTTGTTTTGCAAACTTATATATGTTGTATACTTCTGTACCACAGCTGTTTTACTTGCATTACTTTTCCTTTAAATCTAATTTTTGAAAATATTTTTTGTATAATCCTTTACTTTGGAGATTTTCTTCCCAGGTCTCCACTGAAAAAAGGCATAAGCTCAGATGGACTAACCCAGATAACAAATGTCAAATAAATGTACATATTTACAAATCTCCATGCATTATAAACTTCAATTTAGCATTTCCCCCACTTTTGTAACCATAACCAAAGCATTATTTTCTCCAGAATCTTTGTCAAAGTCCATTTTCTATTGTGGTTAATTTCATTTAGTCTCTTGTTCCATATAGTCCATGAGACATAAAATATTACTGTGTCCATTTTCTTCACTTCTTCCTGTTTTTGTTCATCATAATAACCTAATTCTATTATGTCCATATGTATTTGCTCAAATTTTAACAACCTTTACACCCTATTATGTTACATATTTATTTCCACAAATTCTTTCACATTTCAAAAACACATGCTAAGTAGTCTCAAACTCCCCACATGTATTACATATTCTATCTTGCTTTTTCTTGTATGGCATATTTGCCTTAACCTGCAATTTTCTAATTAACAATCTCCATAAAAAGTCATTATATTCTTTAATCTTTTTATAGTTATATTTCATCGTTATGGCTTTTTTCTTGTCTATTTCTAAATCTTTCCATAGATCAGTGCAATAAAATGCAATAAAATGCTTTCATAACATTTAAGTACCATTCCTTTATATTTTTTTCACAAATATAAATTTAATATAAATATAATTTTCCATAACACAATTTTGTTTTGGTACTATTTCATTTCTTCATTCACAGTGCTTTTATGTCAACGTCCATTCCTTCCCACGATTCTTTGCATTTATAATATAGTATAATTTCTATCAAATTTTTATTTTCCTTAATTCCTTTTAATACCTTATATAAAATTTAAATATGCTGCATGTACTATTGGGATTATTGAACACAAGTCTCCTTGCTCTTGTTTCATATATAGAATCCCTCTTTGACTGGATTAGTCTAGAGCCCCATATAAAAGAAAATATAATCATCATTAGTTCTTTTTCATACTTAATAAGAATCGTATAGATGTTAGCAACAAAAGCAACTTTCCTATTACCATGGTATTCAACAAGTGTGATTTTTATCTATATGAAAATCTATATGATTTCCAAAAAAATAGTCATATCCTTTACTTCTCCGAGTACATTATCCCATTGTTGTTGTATGTATTCATTCCTCCCAAATATCATTCCTAATATATCTGTATTTTTCATACCTTCAAAACCAAATCCTTTACTTTCTCTCTATTTATAGTTAAACCAAATTTCTTTTTAAATTTGTACTTAATTTTTCATTTACTTTTTCCATCCATACTTTATTTTTAAGAATTAGTACTATATCCTCCACATAATTATACATTATTGGCAATTGTACTTCATCATTTTGTAACCACCACTACTGGGCATTTTATTAATTTCCTACAATATTACATTCATAACTAATGAGAAAATTGCACTACTAGCTGGGCAGCCCTGCTTTATTCCACATTCTATTTTTAATTCTTCCCCAAACCAGACATTTGCATTTATTTTCACATAGTTCCTTTCATAAACGGATTAATTAACTAACTAATTAGTTAATTAATTAACAGATTAATTAATCTGGAGCATTTCTCCCCGGGCCTCCGCTGAAAACAGGCTCTGTGGAACCTAGTCGGACTTTCCCGGTCAACAAATGATAAATAAAAATAAAAATAAAAAATTATTTGTAATATTTTTTGTTTACATTATATGCCTGCAAAATCCCCATAATGATTTATATTGAATATTATCACAGGCTTTACTTATATCCCCTATCATAACCTTCGTGTCTACATTTTATTTATATCATCAATTATTTTTCTTTTTATCCATAATAACTTTTGACTTCCTTTCATTTTCTTCTGAATACATTTTGGTCATATATTCTATCCATTTTTGTAACCTTTTTATTATTTTCATAAAAATGTATAATCCTTATTATTCAGTGTTATAGGTCTCCAATTTTTTATCTCCTCTTTATTTCCTTTTTGAATATAAATTTTATAACTCTTGTATGGTATCTCTTTCTGTTTAATTCCAGTTTCTAACCATTTATTCATAACTTCTACAAAAAATATTTTTGTCACTCCATTTATTTAAACATATCATATTCAGTTCCGTCCAGTCCTGATGCAGAATTCATGTTAATATCTTTTAGAATTTCATTAATTTCTCTCATAGTTATTTTTGTTCTAAGTACTCATTATCTTTATTTAATTTTTCACCTTTATAAGTTTGTTTTATGTTTTCATCTCTTTTAACAAATAATTCCAGCACATATTATTTTTCATATATTCCTTCTGGCTGTCTTATTTGCCTACCTTCCTTATTATGTAATTCTTATTTTTCCTTCTTTTATTATTTTACTCAAATATGGTGCTACTTTTCTTTCCTTGTAAACAATATTTTTGTTTATAAAACAAGTTGTTAACTTTTAATTTGATTAATTTTATATATTTCTCTGATGTTCTTCATCTCACATTGCTGCAGTCCTTACACTTGGGTAGTCCGCTGTCCTCGGTCGGCCCGAATATCAAAGTATTAGGCTGACGTCGGTCAAGGCGCTTAAGATTGACATCAGAACGTCAGGGTACAAATGCGCATGACCGACGTCATATCCTCAGTCTTTTTTGCTGCATGGTCCGATGCAGAAGCAGCGTTGCAAGTGCCGTTCGGCGTTCTGAAATTTTTCGAATTCAGAGTTTCAGACCGAGTCAAAGTTGGCTAAGTACCCCGTTGGGGAATATTTTAGTTTTTTCTTGCCTCAGTGGTTTACCGGATGTCAGAAAAAGTGAATAACTGTATTTCTTGTGGGAAGCAGATACCGCATAGGGATTATCATACTTTGTGTATTCCTTGTTTGGGGCCTGAGCACAACGTTGTTGGGTGTCGCTTTTGTGCTAGGTTCAATAAGCGCACTATTAAGCGAAGGTTAGATTGTGCCAGGTTGGTCTTCGGGAAGTGGTGCAATTATAATATGCCGTCGGATGCTCCGACGCCCGCTTCTTCCAAGAAGCGCAAAGACAAAGCAGCTAAACCCAGGCAAGAAGAGTCGTCCGTACCGGACGCCGGTTCTTTAGAGGCGTCAGTGGAACCGGTGGTTCTGCCGGAGGCTTCTCTGGAGTCCCAGGGGGAGACTTTGATATTGCAGGATGTGGCCTCTCAGGAGGCAGGTCAGGCTGAAGGGGCTTCTCAGGTTACTGTACTCCCCTCCCTTCCTAGGGTGGTTAGGCCCTCTCCTTCTGTTTCCAAGGCTTCTCCCAGAGGCAGGCCAGGTTTAGCTTCTGTTGGTGTCACTCCTAGTTCTACAGGATCTGTGCCCAAGAAGCACATGCTTAAAATGGCAGAAGATTTAATTACTTTGATTAGAGGTTCTTTGCCCCCTCCTGATAAGAGGCCTAGGGTGGAACCAGAGTTGGGGAGTTTTGAGCAGGCTTCGGATGTTTCAGAGTCTTCGGCTGAAGACTTGCAGGAGTACTCTCCTTATTCTGATTCTGATGCAGATGATTCGACTCCTTCTGCTTCTCCTCCAGAGGATTTTTCTTTTTCAGAGACTCTTCATTCCATGAGGGAACATTTTAAGTGGGAAGGTCAGGACTTCTCTGATTCCAGGAAAAGGCTTAGGGAGTTTTTGCTTTTACCCCAGCATAGGCCTTTGACTATACCACCGGTTCTGGATGTTGTGGAGGATGTGTTTGCAGAGGCTTCACTTAATCCTGATTCTTTGCCTCCTGCTCCTGTTAAACCGGATAGGTATTACAGGGTGCCTGAGGCTCATAAATATCTTTATAAGAGTCCTAGGGCGGACCCAGAAACTGTTAGTCAGGGACCTAAGGGTGTCAAGGCCTCTGTTGTACAAAATCCGGTTCCTCCAGATAAAGAGGCCAGAGCTTTGGATAGATGGGGAAAGAAAGTCTATACTTCTTCCACCTTAGCTATGAGGGCTTTGAATTGCCAGTTTCACATGTTGAAATATCAAAACTATCTTCTTTCTCAATTGAAGTCTAAGGTAGATGCTCTGGCGGAAGGCATTGAGTGTAAAGAATTACAAGATTTGGTACATGTCTCGAACAGCTGGGTAAGCATTCTTTACAATGTGGTTTTGATGCTGTACAGGCCTCGTCTAGGGTGGCTGCCACTGGTTCAGTTCTTCGCAGGCACGCCTGGCTGAGGGATCAGAATTTATCTGACCATGTTAAGACAAGGATTTTGGATGCTCCTTTACAGTCTGATGTGTTGTTTGGTTCACCTGTGGAGTCAGTCTTGAAGAAAATGGAGGACAAGGCTAAGTCTATGCAGGCTGTTAAAGATTTTTTGCAAGTTCAGCCTCCGAAGTTTAGTAGGAATTGGCCTGCTAAGGGGTGGACGTATCCTTCTTATGATTCTCAGTCTAGGGGTAGATCTAGACGTGGTAGGGCTAGAGCTCAGAGTTCCTTCAGACCTAGAACGGGAGTTCACCTGCACAGTCTTCGGTGAAGGCAGGGGCCAGTCCTTTCGTAAACAGGCCCAATGACCTACCTTTTCAGCTGCCAGACTCTTCTTGCCTGGCAGCACCTTTGGGAGGAAGGTTGGCACTCTTCAAGGAAAATTGGAGTTTGATTACTCAAGACAGATGGGTATTGGATATCATACACCAAGGTTACAAGTTTTATTTCCATACCTTGCCTCCTTTCAAAGGCATGCCCGACGTTCCTCCTCAGCAAAGACTAGAGGCTCACAAACAAATTTCTCTGCTACTTCAAATAGGGGCCATACAACCGGTCCCTCTACCAGAAGTGGGTCTAGGATTTTATTCTCGCCTGTTCCTAGTACCAAAGAAGGGGAACACGTGGAGACCAATTTTGGATTTATCTATCCTCAACACATATCTGGACATTCCCAAGTTCAAAATGTTGACGTTACAACAGCTTTTGCCTCTGCTGGGCAAAGATCACTGGATGGCGACTCTGGATCTCAAGGAGGCTTACCTTCATGTTCCTATCAGGCTCAGTTGCAGGAAGTATCTGCGTTTTCGGGCTGGGACTTCTCATTATCAGTTCTCTGCATTGCCCTTTGGCTTATCTACTGCCCAGAGTGTTCACGAAAGTTCTGGCTCCAGTGATAGCTTTCTTCAGGCTAAGAGGAATACAGATCTATCCTTATTTGGATGATTGCCTGATTCTGGCCCAAGAAAAGGACGAACTTCTTCATCATTTACAGTATGTGATAGCAGTGCTAAGATGCCTGGGGTATTCTGTGAACGAAATAAAGTCCAGTCTAGTACCCTCTCAGGACATGTGCTTTCTGGGTGTGAGACTGAATACAGCGTCTCAGATGGCCTTTCTGACCCCGGACAAACAAAAGAATCTTTCTCTTTACTTCCATCAATTGTCTCATCAGTCCAGGCTGACTGCAAGGACAGTCCTTCAAGCCTTGGGGTTCATGGCATCTTGTATTCTGGTGCTTCCCAATGCCAAACTGCATATGAGGAAGCTACAATGGTATCTCAAAAATGTATGGACACAGCACTGCCAAGATATGGACACTGTCATTCAGATAATACCTTGCATTCAAAAGGAGTTTTTGTGGTGGGCTCAGGAATGTCACCTAAACAAGGGACTCTCTGTGACCCGACCAGAGGCGAGTCAGATTCTAACGACAGATGCCTCGGACAAAGCTTGGGGAGCTCATCTAAATGGAAAGTGGGTACAAGACACGTGGCCTGCCAGACTTCAACATCTACATATCAACTTGAAGGAGATGTTAGCAGTCCAATTTGCATTAATAGCTTTCAAGGATTTACTTCTTCCAGGGCAGGTGTTGGTTCTAACAGACAACACAACTGTCATGTGGTACATCAACAAGCAAGGGGGAACGCATTCTTATCCTCTATGCAGACGAGCAATGATTTTGTGGGAGACTGCTCTCAGTTTACAGCTGAATCTTCAGGCAAGGTTTCTGCCGAGCACAGAACTCCTTAGCAGATGTGTTGAGCAGACAAATTATGGATCCCCACGAGTGGAAATTGGATCCTCATGTATTTCAGAAATTGACAGTGTTATGGGGAACTCCAGACATAGATCTGTTCGCTTCTCCACTAAACTACCAGCTGCCAAAGTTTTGCACAAAAAGGTTTCATCCCACAGCTTGGAAAGTGGATGCTCTTTCATTCAAGTGGAGCAATCTTCATGTGTATGCCTTTCCACCTCTGCCTCTCCTCCCAAAGGTACTCCTGAAGGTCAGACAGGACAAGCCAAAGATGATTTTAATAGCTCCAGATTGGCCTCGGCAGCACTGGTACCCATTACTGAGAAGTCTGGTACGGGAGCCTCCATGGCCTTTGCCTTCAATTCCACACCTGCTGTCTCAGGAGAACAGTCATTTACTCAATATCAAACTTCACTCTCTACATCTAACAGCCTGGCATATTCTGTTTTAAACCCTGGAGGGTCTCAGCTTCCACAGCAAGTTTTGAATGTTATTTTGGAGGCCAGAAGGCCTAGTACAAGGAAAGTGTATGCAGATAAATGGAAGAGATTTTTATTTTGGAGTACAGCAAAGGAATTTGATGTTTCTAAGCCTAATTTAAGTGTGGCTCTTCAATATCTTACTGAGTTACTGGACAAAGGTTTGTCCTTCTCTTCTATTAAGGTTCATGCTGCAGCAATTTCTGCTCACTATGATTGTGACCCACCATTGTTTTCTCATCCTTTGTTTAAGCAATTCCTTAGAGGGGCAAAGAATATAAGACCCCACGAGAGCTCCTACTCCTGCTTGGGATCTCAATTTTGTGTTGGAGAAACTCACTCTACAACCTTTTGAGCCTGCAGCAACTGCCGAGTTGAAATATTTGTCATGGAAGACTGCTTTTTTGTTGGCCATTACCTCTGCGAGAAGGGTTTCTGAATTACAGGCCCTTATGGCGGTTGAGCCTTTCTTAATTTTCCATAAGGATAGGGTATCTTTGCGTACTAATCCTTCCTTTATGCCTAAAGTGGTTTCTAGTGTGGCTTTAAACCAAACTATTCATTGCCTACTTTTTATGCAAACCCCCAAAATAAAGGGGAAAAGATTTTGCACACTTTGGATTTACACAGGCAGTTGCGATATTATTTGAGCAGAACTAAAGGGTTCAGGCAGTCTCAGCAGTTATTTGTTTCATTTGCTTTGGGTTCTCAGGGCAAGCCTGTGTCAAAACAAACCATTTCTAAGTGGATTGGGTTTTGTATTGCTTTCTGTTATTCCCATCATGGTAAGGAGATTCCAGCTGGGATTAGGCCTCATTCCACTAGGGCTACTGCCACTTCTACAGCTTTTTAAGGGGTGGCAACTAAAGATATTTTGGAGGCAGCTACTTGGAGTTCAGTGCATACTTTCTCTAAGCATTACCACCTTCCACTTCACTCTAAATCTAGGGCTGGTTTTGCCACTGCAATTTTACAGGGCATTTTGGCAGCTCCTAATGCTTTATAGTTTTGCCATCCTCCCTTACCTCTGCTTTGGGATTCTACCCAAGTGTAAGGACTGCAGCAATGTGAGATGAAGAACATAGTACAGTTTTGTACCTACCATAAATGTAGATGTTCGAGGATCCACATTGCTGCAGTCCACCTCCCTCCTTCCCCTCTGTACTTAGAGGCGGTTGTGTGGTTTGGGTTGTGAAAATTGTGGATATTGTATATATTGTACATATGATTAGTGCAAGGGTGGTTGGTTGTTTTTTGCTGTCTTTTGGTTTTGACCTTTCTTTTTAGGGTCTTCTGACATCTGGGGCAAGAAAAGACTGAGGATATGACGTCGGTCATGCGCATTTGTACCCTGACGTTCTGATGTCAGTCTTAAGCGCCTTGACCGACGTCAGCCTAATACTTTGATATTCGGGCCGACCGAGGACAGCGGACTACCCAAGTGTAAGGACTGCAGCAATGTGGATCCTCGAACATCTACATTTATGGTAGGTACAAAACTGTACTTTTCATAAAAGGAATTTTTCTTCTCTAATAAGTCTCTGAATGTTTCTTGACTTAATATCCTGTATATCTCTCTTGTCTTCTTTCCTTACTTATAAATTCTAAAAACACTTTTTTGTATTTCTCTTTAAAATGAAGCCACCAAACAGTCCAATTCTCATAAAACTCTCTCATATTCATATGATTTTTCTATAATTACATAAGTTCTTTTTTCTCTCGTAAATCTAATTCCTTTTCATTAATTCTCTTTATTCCTTTTCCTTTTCTTACATATTCTTCATTGTCTTTAACCCATATAGCCACATGATCTGAAAATCCAGCATACTTTAATTCTTTTTAACTTTTAAACTATCAGTTTCTGTCGTAATTTCATTCCTTTTGTAGGTCCGGTGGTTATTCTCCCATTTTCCACTTCTCATAATTTCTTTAACCATTTTAACATCACAGTTGCTCTTATTTTTTCTTAAATTACAGTTAAAATCACCTATCACTATAATGCCCATATTTATTTATTTTATTGACATTTGTTAACCGTGTTGGTCCAGCTGGGCTTGTGGCTCATTTTCAGTGGAGACCCGAGGAGAAAAGCCCCCAAAAAACACAAACAGTTTGCAGAGAATAACATCTGAGTTAAAAATATGGTCAAAATCGGTTATGCAAGAACGTTAGAGAGGCATAGCAGAAATGCAAACACATGATATATACATATCAATATTTTTACAGACTAAAAATATATTTACAAAAAGAGTTAAGTCCAACAGTATTGATTGTAGAGTTTAATAAGTATGCACAATAGTGGAGAACTTAGCTGTATGTGGAAGGACTGAAAAGGTGTATAGTAGGGTTGTGTGGAGCTTAAGTAGAGGCTTGACAAGTACATGTTTTGGAGTTGAGTAGATGAAGTTTGAGTTTTTTCTTTAAAGTAGGATGGATGAATGATGGAACAAATGTGTCTTGGGAGTTTGTTCCAGGCTTGGGGGACAGAGTGTTTATATAGGAGTTTGCCAGCTATTTTTTGGGTTGGTAGATTTGTAGTAGTTGCTGATTAGAGGTACAGAGAGTCCACAGAGGAGTGTAGATAGAGATGAAGGAAGAGAGACCAGGACAAGATGAAGATTTGTAAAGAATGGAGTATAACATTTGAAGTTGTGACAGCAGTAGAAGATGGGGGAATTCTAACCAGTGGAGAGTATTTAGGGCAAGGCAGTGATGTGTATTGTATGGAGAGTTTCTGATAAATCTAGCTATCCTCTGGTAAGTTTGTTGGAGTTTGTTTAAAGTAGTAGTTTGGATGTTGGTGAGTACTGGGGAAGCATATAGAAGGGAGGGGAGGAGAAGAGCTTGTGCAAGGGTGAGTCTGGCATTTGTAGTTAGAAATTCTTTGTTGCGATACAGTAAACCAAGTTTCTGGTGAGTCTTTTTATGCTTTGTAGGATGTGCAAGTTGAATTTGAGTTCATTATCTATGATGACCCCAAGGAGTTTAGTTTGAGCTTCAGGTTGGATAACAGTGTTATTAGAGGAAGTAATAGTAAAGGTGGATTTAAGGTGAGAAAGAGATCGGGGGAAAATTAATAAGAGGTTGGTCTTTTTAGGGTTGAGAATGAGTAGATTCCTGGACAACCACTGTTCACTGGATTGGAAGGCCTGTTGAGTAAGAGTGTGGAGATTGGAGATATTGTCTGAGATGGAGATGAGGGTTGAGTCATCTGCATATTGGATGAGGGAGGATTGTTTACAAGAAGTGTAGAGATCATTGGTAAAGACATTAAATAGGAGGAGACCCAGGATGGAAACTTGTGGTACCCTGGTTCGGACAGGTATGAATGGAGAAGTGGAAGAGAGCCATTTAATAGATTGCTGCCTGTAGGATAAGTAACTGGAGAACCAGGCAAGGGAGGAAGAAGATAGATTGAGGTCTGCAAGTTTACATAGCAGTAGGGAATGGGAGACTGTATCAAAGGCTGTGTAAAGGTTAAGGAAGAGACATAAGTTTGTTATTGTCTAGGGCCTCTGCAATGGTTTGTGTAAAGGATAAAAGGGCAGTAGTTGTGCTGTGGTTGGGATAAAAACCATGTTGAGTTGAGGTTATGCTGGATGAGGTAGTTGAGTAGTTGAGTGGATACATTTTTCGAGAATCTTAGATAGGGGAGATAGAATAGCTATAAGTTGGTATTAGATGGGTCTGTAGAGTTTTCACCTTTATGCAGGGGAATAGTGAAAAAGGTTTTCCATAAGGTAGGAACGATGGATTTCTGAATAGATCTATTGATTAGTATAGATACTGGATAGGCAATGGAGTCAGAAGCAAGTTTGAGGAAGGTAGGAGGCAGTATGTCAGTGGAGGGGAGAGCAGGGTTTGAGTTTGTAAAGAAGAGATCTGATGTAGGAACTGGATGTAGAGAGAATAGTTGTTTGTTAGAAGGATTGGGAGGGGTAGGCAGAGAAGTTGTGTTACAGTTGGAAGGTAGGGGCAGGGAGTTGAGGGGCAGGGCAGGGAGTTGAGCGGCAGCCTGGAGAGAGAATTTTGTTAATAGTATACCAGAACTTGCGAGGGTTGGATTTGCTATTGAATTGGGCAGAGTTATAAAAGGACTTTTTGTCATTATTGGTTTGTTTTTTTGTAAGATTTCTGAGGTGTCTATAATTATGTAGCAGAGGTAATTCCTTTGTTTGATGCAGGCTTTCCAAGCTCTATCTTTTTTTAGCATAAGGGACTTGGTTTCTTTTAAGAGCCAGGGAGCATAATTGGGTTTTATTCTAACCTTCCTAGAGGGAGCAAGGGAGTTCAAGGTATTCAGGAAGATGCTATTGAATCCAGTAACTGCATCATTGAGAGGGATTTGTTTAAGGATGGACCAGTCAATGGTGGATAGAATAGAGTTGAATTGGACTACATTAAAGTAGGATTGGGGGGGGGTTGGATGGTGTACCTAAGGACTGAGGTGGGGAGGTGGTCACTAAGTTGGTCTGGTAGAGTAGTGGGGTTGTGGTAGTGGTGAGGGGAGTTGGTGAGTATCCAGTCAATTATGGATCCAGAAGATGAGTTTTTATGGAAGCGGGTGGGCAAAGATCAGTTGATGGAAACCATGCAGGTTGATGCTGAGTTGTGGAGAGTCAGTTTTAAGTTTAGACCAATCTAGGTTAACATCGCCTAAGATGAGGGTTTCATAGGGAATATTGTGGGAAAACCAGGATAAGGTATTCTCTAAAGCGGATGAATTGTTTCCAGGAGGGATATAGGTGGCAGCAACAGCTAATTTTTTGTGAGGGTTAAGGTGGCAATTAAGGATGATGAGTTCAGCTCAGTGAAAGTCAGGGATGGGTGTGGGGAAAGGTGAGAGATTGAAGCTACTGGAGTGGAGAATGGCTACACCACCCCCTTTTTTTGGGAATCTATCAGAGCGATAGATGTTATAACCTGGTGGGAGAATTTCATTGTTAGTGGCATGTGGCTTAAGCCAGGTTTCAGATAAGGAATGGATGTGTGGGTTTGTATGCGTTATCCAGGCATGGACATTGGTGATTTTGTTGGTTAGGCTTTGAATATTTAGAGAGTATATTGCCAGGTGCTTTGATATGGATGAGTTTAGTGTAAGAGGCGGAGTATAATGAGAGATGTTTGGGGAAGGAAGAGAGGTAGAAGATAGGGGGGGGTGTTTAACTGAGGGGAGAGGGGCCAGGGTTGGGGTGGACATCCCCAGATATGAGTAAGTTATTAGTGGGAAGAGGGAGAACAGTAGTACATAGATGTAGTTTGTGTAACTTGGTTTTAGATATGTAGGTAGGAGGCTGGATTTGCAATATAGACAGTTTGTGGAGAGGTTGGAAAGGGCTGGGGAGGTATTAAAGTAGGAAGGTGTAGAATTAGTGTCATAGGTATAGGAAGTAGGAGAGCATAAAAGAGAAAAAGGAAGGTGTGAGTGATAAGAGGTTAGAGCAGAGAGAAGAAGTAGGAGTGAGGTGGTAATGATAAGGAGTTTCATTTTTGATAGCGGGTGTAGGGGTTACAGACTGGGTATAATAGGGGAAGGAAGTGATGTATTTGGAGTCTGACAGGAGGTAGTTTGTCAGTGGATATTTACACAAACATATTCAGGAATATTTTTAAATGTCATTTCTCTCTCTTTTTTGTTACATATGCACATAAAACTATGATTCTATACACATTTTTTCCATCTATTACTGTAATTTGTCCTAGTTCCACTGTGGTTACATCTAACATTTTAATACTTCCTTGACATAATATACATAAAGTACCACACCATTCCAAAGTTTTTTAGTTTGTGTTTTTTCTTCCTCTATTAATAATCTGATATCATCTAAAACAAATAATATGTGCATCTATTGCAGCACACCATTGCAATATACCTATTCTCTTCTTAAGGTTTTTCATACTGTTCACATTTAAAGCTAATATTTTCAGCTTTTAAGAACAGTTAGTATAATAAAATGTTATCCCTTTCCTTTCTTATTTTCTTTAAGTATTATATTTTTGAATTTTCTTTTCCTTTAACTCTTTTCCCTATCAAATTCGTTTTATTTCTTACTGTACTCCAGTCAGCTTCTTCCTCATTTGTCTTCTATTTTTTTTCCTTGTTACTTTAACTTCATATATAACCTCTTTATCAGTCGCATTTTTTTGTACATTTTTTGTATAACACCTTCTCCTATCTCTTTCTCCTGTATAACTTAATGTTTATTCACATTCATTTCACATTCTAGCCATGAATGATCAGTAGTGTCATATTTTTTTCACTTTAAATCACATTTTTTTAATTGTGCCCTGTTTTACTACATAAATATCATCTTTTTTATCATATATGATTAAATGATCATTTTTCCACAAACATAAGTCTTTGGTTGACCTCTGTATTTCACAAAACCCCTATTACCATGAACATTAATACTAGGTATATGCAGAACATTATCATTTTCCATTTTCAGTATTATTCCACATTCCCATCCCCCAGTCCATAGTCCTCTTTCATCACATATTTTTGTAGTATCCATTACTTGTTTACATATAGTTAACAAATGATGTTAAGTTGTCTATCTCGCCTTCATTCTTGCTGGTTGGGTTCGGAGCCGATCCTCAGCTCCAACTCGGCCATCTTCAAAAGCTCGAGAGCTGCTTACTGGCTCGAGGCCCCCCTATATCCCATGATGCCTGGTGCTAAATACCCAGATCTCGTTTGCCGCTTCTGCTGCGAGGTTGTTCTACTGGCTCAGGTCGTATAAGCTTCATTATTATTATTGTATTTTTTCTTGTTAAAAATCTGTATTGGTAGTGTAAAATTAGTCGTTAGTTAGACTTTAGTATTGTAGCTAGTTTTCTTCTAGATAAGCGTTACTCTTCCTTAAGAAACTCATTTTAGTTAGAGAGTTTCCCCTCCCCCCTTCTCCCTTTTCCACAGAAAGGTTCTTTCCGTTTAAGTTAGAGGTTAACCTTTCTTTCTATCTCCCTTTTAAAAAAAAAAAAAAAAAAAAAAAAAAAATTTCTTCTAATTAATCACTGTTAGTGTTTAGTGATAGTTTTAGATATTTTTTGGTTGTAGTGGTATTTGTAGTGGGTTTTGGTAACTGTAGAATGTTAACTTTTACTGTTGGTTACCTTAACTATCTGTGTGGAAACTTATCCTTAGTTTTCTCCCTAGGATGTCCAAGGATCCAAAACCGTCCGGATTCAAGAAGTGTGACTCATGCTGTCAGAAGATGTCTCTGACAGATGGTCACACTTCTTGTGTTTATTGTCTGGGCGCTGTGCACCTGCAGGACTCTTGCTGAATCTGTCATGCCTTCAGTCCAAGAGTCCTACAGGAGCGCAAAAATAAATTGATTCTGAGGGGTATGCTTAAACCCCAAGATTCACCGGCGAAGGCTCAGCTGGTAAAACCTTCCAGGCCACCTAAACCGTCGGCTCCCAGTTCGGAGCCGTCGTCGGGTGAAGCCACACAATCCATTTCGGCTCCGGCTGGAACTGATGTCCTTCCCTCCCAGTCGGCTCCGACACGGTCTTTGGAGCCGGCTGAGAGTCGAAAGAGATCCAGATCTCCTTCTTTGGAGTTGATACGTTCGGCTCCGAAGTCGCCCCTGATCCAGTAGTCACTGATCATCCCACTCTTCTCGGTCCTCTAGACTTTCGGACCATGACTTGGAAAGAGTGGTCAGTAGGCTCTTAAAATCACAGGCCCTAGCCAAAATGTTGTCCAGCCCTCCTCATCAGGAGTCTGCTCCGTCCACAGCTGTAGATATTCCTCCTCCGACTCTTCCTATGAGCTCGGAGCTGGAGTTCGTTAGGGTTCGAGTCGTGGAACCGTCGGCGCCGATACCCTCTCTTTCGGTTCAGTCGTCGGCTCTGATCCCTTCCATGGTACCTTCCCTGGAGGGATCTGGGCGCCGAGACTCCCTCGTCGGCTCCAAGGGGGCGAGTGGCGTCAAACCCTTGTCCGACCCCACTCTCCCTCTCGGTGCTTCGGCGCAGGTGAGCTTGGCTCCCACATCTGCCTCAGAGCAGTCTCCCTCAGTGCAGGGAGGGCTTCTGGTTTCTTCGGAGCCTGAGCCTTCTCTGCGTCCGGGCAGGGACGCCTTTGAGATGATGAGGACTGTACTGGCCCCTGAGTCAGTCCCACAATCAACCCCATCGGCTCCTCCCCCTAGGGTGCCTGCGTCAGCCCCTCTTCCAGACCCCAAGTGTGGGGATCCAGCACTCCAGGACACCCCTTTGGGTGTTTCTTCCACTTCTGAGGCCTCCCCTGATCTTTCAGAGGAGCCACCTCGCAAGAGAAAATGCAAGAGGAAGCATGTTGACTCCCCCGAGTCTGTCACATCGGATACCAACTTAGAGGAGTCGGAAAGGTCCCCAAGATCCCCCTCTGAAGATGTCTCCTTCTCAGATATCCTTGAGATGCTTAGGCAGAGGGGAAACTGGACTACCCTAAGCCCTTCCGAGGATGAGTCGGTATTCCTGGATGTATTTGGATCCCGACCTTCCACCTCCTGGGTGTCTCTGCCTTTCGACCCACTGATGTCTGTGGTGGCTCGAAAGATGTGGATGGCTCCGGACACAGTGGAACTGACCCCTAGAAGACCTGCCAAGTTCATTACTGCCCCACAGGACAAACAGTTCTTGACCAAGGGTGTCCCCGTTGATGCCATGGTGGTAGCAGTGGCCACAAAGAAGGAGTTGGCTGTAACTTCTTCATCTGTCCATCCCCCTAACAAGGAGTCCAGGACAATGGACAGATATGGGAAGTGGATGTTCTCTTCAGTGACCTTTTCCATGCGGTCCCTGAATTACCTGTGCCACTTTACCCATTTTCAGAGGGATCTCCTGAAAGAGCTTGGAGATACCCTCCAAGATCCATCAGCTGAGGGGGCCCAGGCTAAGGCAGCCTCCCAGCTGGTGACTCTTAATTCAGTGGTAAACTCCTCCATGCGGCTGATTTCGTATGCAGCCGATGGTGCGAGTAGAGCCACAGGCACAGGTGTGGCCCTAAGAAGGCACGCTTGGATACGGCTATGTAACTTTGCGGAACCTTTCAGAGCATCTTTCACCAACACCCCGTTTGATGGTTCCTCTCTCTTCGGATCACAGGTGAAAGATACCCTTACCAGGTGTGAGCAGGAAGGCAAGACTCTCTCTGTTGTAGGAGTCCGTTTTTCCACTCCCTCCAGACCATATCCTAAGGGTCAGAAGAGTGGGAATATGTGGTTCCGGAAATCCCAAGGAGCCTTGCCGGACACACGTGGTGAGTTCCCCTCCAGGGGCAGAGGAGGGAACAATAACAGATGCCGCCCTCGTGGCAGAGGGGATCCGCAAAACCAGGGCAGCAGAGAATCTTTCTCTGACAACCCCTTCCAGCATCCCTGAAGGGTTGCCCGGCTGCTCACCTCTGGAGGCAGTCGGGGGAAGATTATCGCTGTACCCAAGAGCCTGGCAAGACATAACTCAAGACAAATGGGTACAGTCCGTCATATCCGGAGGCTACAGAATTCCCTTCGTTCATACCCCCTTAAGGTCAAACAAGTCCCTTCCAGATGTTCCACCCAATCTAAGGGACCAAGCAGTGCAAGAGGTCTCAAAACTGCTAAGAAAAAGGGCCATCCAGCAAGTCCCAGCAGACCAACAAGGATCCGGAATTTACTCAAGGTTTTTTTTTGGTACCAAAAAAGACAGGGGACTGGAGACCCATTTTGGATCTCAGCAGACTAAAGAAATCTGTACAAAGAACGAAGTTCAGGATGGTCACGCTTCAGTCCATTTTACCCTTTCTGGGTCAGGACAATTGGATGTGCTCCATAGATCTTCAGGATGCGTACTACCACATCAAAATGGACAGATGCCCCCGAAGATTCCTTCGCTTCTGGCTGGGAGCCAGCCATTATCAGTTCAGAGCTCTGCCCTTTGGTCTCACCACAGCCCCCAGGGTGTTTACCAAATGTATGGCAGTAGTTACCACTCACCTGAGACGGCAAGGATTCCATATCTCGACGACTGGCTCCTCACTGCTACCACCATACATCACCTTCTGTGAGCCAGAGACTGCACCATCGACACTTGCTCCAGGTTAGGTATCACAATAAATTTAGAAAAGTCTGCATTGTTGCTCTGTCAGTCTATCACCTTTATAGGCGCAAATTTAAATACCAAAGACATGTTAGCGAGCCTCCCACCAGACAGGGTGTTAGTGATTCATCATCATGTCAAGGTTTTATTAGCATGCAAAAGGATTCATGTCAGGTTTGTCCTTCAAACACTAGGTCTCATGGCAGCAGCGATCATACTTGTCCCTCTAGCTCGTTTTCACATGAGGATTCTCCAGTGGCTTCTTTTCGCCCAATGGTCCTTTCAGCAACTTCCCATGTCTTACTTGATTATGATCACTCAGGCATGCAAGAAGCATCTTGCATGGTGGATGGTCTCCACATCAGTGCTCCCCGGTAGACCATTTGTTCTCCCCCCTCCAGTGGCTGCAGTGGCCATGGACACCTCCCTGATCAGGTGGGGGGGCATTATCAGGGCAGAACAGTCCAAGGCACCTGGCAACCTCACGAGTATCATCTGCACATAAATGTGCTGGAGATGAGGGCTGTGCTCTTAGCATTGCAGGCTCTTCAGGACTCTCTTCTTACCAGGACCATTGCAGTTCAAATGGACAATATGTCCGTAGTGTGGTACATCAACAAGCAGGGCGGAACCAGGTCCTACCCCCTATGTCGAGAAGCGCTCAGACTCTGGCAGTGGGCGATCTCTTCTCAACGTTTTCTGATTGCAACGCACATCCCTGGGAGGTCCAACGTCATAGCAGACAGACTGAGCAGAGCAAATGTTCATTGTGCATACAGCTGCAGTCATAATAGATGCTCCTTTACAAAAGGATGTATTATTTGGTACTAATGCTGAGGAGATACTACGGAAAATGGAAGAAAAAGCTAAATCTATGCAAACTGTCAAAGCTTTTCTACAGGTACAACCACCACGTTTTAGCAGAAATTGGCCTTCAAAAAACTGGTCCTTTCCAGCCACGGACAAGCCCCAAAGAGGTAGATACAGGCGCACAAGGGGCAGAGGACAATCTCAAGGATCATATAGAGGCAGACAGTGGCAATCTCCAGCACCAAGAGGTGGCGAAGACAGTGCACAACAATACAGGAAACAAACCCAATGACTTTCCCCTTTGCATGCCAAGCAAGGCTCAGGTGGCAGCACCCTTGGGAGGAAAGCTGGCATTATTTTCAAAAAATTGGCATATTGTCACAAAAGACAAATGGATCCTGGACATTATTAACAGAGGCTACAGATTTCATTTTCACACTCTTCCAAAATGAGAGGCATGCCGAACCTGCCACACAATCAAAGGGCAGAGGCTCAAATACAAATTTCAAAGCTCATGGACATGAAAGCTATTCAAGAGGTACCTACTCACGAACAAGGTCAAGGTTTTTATTCCAGACTATTCCTGGTACCAAGGAAGGGAACCGACTGGAGACCCATTTTGGACTTATCCATCCTAAACACATTCCTACTCGTACCAAAGTTCAAGATGCTCACCTTACAGCAGCTTCTTCCCATGCTGGGCAAGGACTCTTGGCTGGTAACATTGGACCTCAAGGAGGCATACCTGCATGTCCCAATCAGACAAAGCTGCAGAAGATACCTCAGATTTCATGCAGGTTCAATCCACTATCAATTCTCTGCATTGCCCTTTGGCTTATCTACTGTGCCCAGAGTATTCACGAAATGCCTGGCATCAGTAATTGCCTACTGCAGACTTCAAGGGATACAAATTTACCCTTATTTGAACGATTGCCTGATCCAAGCGGACAGCAAACACATACTTCTGGAACATCTGGCTTATGTAACACGGTTATTGCATTCTCTGGGATACACAGTCAACAAAGAGAAATCCAGGCTAACACCATCTCAGAAAATAATTTTCCTAGGTGCCAACCTGGACACAAACACCCAGATGGCCTATCTTACGCCAGAAAAACAGGGGCAACTAACTCAGTACTTCAAGATGCTAGCAATTTGTATCAGGATAACTGCAAGGAAAATCCTGCAGGCTCTGGGCTTCATGGCATCTTGCATTCTTCTAATCCCATGTGCAAAGTTGCATATGAGGAAACTTCAATGGTACCTAAAAAACCTATGGTCTCAACACAGCCACAGTTTGGAAACAATATTACCACTAATTCCATGCTTGCAAAGCGAATTTCTATGGTGGGCCCAAGCATGCCAAACAAACACAGGTCTACCATTCTGCAAGCCTCAAGCAAATCAAGTCATCACAACAGTCGCCTCAGACTACGCCTGGGGGGCACACATGACAGACAGGTGCATTCAGGGCAAATGGTCCCAAAAGGAAAAGCACCTTCACATCAAACAAAAGGAAATGCTAGCAGTGATAAATGCAATTACAGCTTTCAAGGACCTCCTGCATCCAGGGCAATTATTGATAAGAACAGACAACACCACAGTAATGTGGTACATAAACAAACAAGGAGGAACACATTCATACCCCCTGTGCAGGCTGACCATGTCACTTTGGAACATGGCTCTGGAATGGCAAATCGAGCTCCAAGCACGGTACCTGCCAGGTTTGGAAAACACACTGGCAGACAATCTAAGCAGAAATATGACAGACCCGCATGAATGGAAGTTGCATCCTCAAGTGTTTACAAAGATAATCCAAGCGTGGGGAAGGCCAGACATAGATCTCTTTGCCTCCCACAAGAATCATCAATTGGCAAAATTCTGCTCAAGGACATTTCATCCAAAGGCCTGGAGAGTGGACACCCTTTCCTTCAGTTGGGCAGCAAGGACAGTTTACGCCTTCCCACCTTTGCCTCTACTGCCCAAGGTGCTCTTGAAAGCAAGAGCAGACAGACCAAAGATGATACTGATTGCTCCAGACTGGCCAAGACAACACTGGTACCCAAGACAACACTGGTACCCACTCCTGAGGAGTCTAACACTTTCTCCTCCCTGGACCCTACCTCTAATGCCTCTTCTCCTGACTCAGCACAGCTACAAAACTCTTCATAGTCAGCTGAAAACACTCAATCTGGCTGCATGGAAAATTCCTTAACACCACAACAGACCCTACTCCCCAAGGAGGTGCAGGATGTTATTTTGAAGGCCAGAAGGCCATCTACTAGAAAAGCTTACTCCGCAAAATGGAAACGGTTTTGCGCTTGGAATGAGAAAAAGGGCCAGGATCCTAGAAAACTGAATTTGCCTCAGATATTACAGTATCTAACTGAGCTGTTGAACAGTGGACTTTCATTTTCCTCCATCAAAATCCATGCCTCAGCCATTTCTGCAGAATACAACACTGATCCACCCTTATTCTCTCACCCACTCTTAAGGCAGTTCCTCAGAGGGGCTAAGAATATAAGACCCCCAAGGAAACAACCAATACCAGCCTGGGATCTTAATTACATTCTAGAAAAATTAACATTGCCTCCCTTTGAACCAGCTGCCTCAACAGATTTGCAGTATTTGTCCTGGAAACCAGCTTTCCTTCTGGCTATTACCTCAGCTCGTAGGGTCTCGGAACTACAAGCCCTCATGGCTGTGCAGCCCTTTCTCATCTTCCATCAGGACAGGGTTTCCCTACGAACCATCCGTCATTTATGCTTAAGGTAGTATCCAGGGTAGCTTTAAATCAGGCCATACACTTACCTACCTTTTACCCCAATCCTCAAAACAAAGGGGAAAGGCTGCTACATTCCTTAGACATCCATAGACAGCTACGTTACTATTTGGACAGAACAAAGCCTTTCAGGAAATCAGAACAACTCTTTGTGTCCTATGCTGTAGGAGCTCAAGGGAAGCCAATTTCCAAACAGTCAATTTCAAAATGGATAGGCCACTGCATACGGTTTTGTTACTCCTTTCATGGCAAATCTGTACCTACAGGCATCAGATCCCACTCCACAAGGGCCACAGCTACCTCTGCAGCCTTCCTCAGAGGAGTCCCTACCAAAGATATTTTGGAGGCAGCCACTTGGAGTTCTGTGCATACCTTCACTAAACACTACCACCTACCTTTATACT
This sequence comes from Protopterus annectens, assembly GCF_019279795.1. NCBI lineage: Eukaryota > Metazoa > Chordata > Ceratodontiformes > Protopteridae > Protopterus > Protopterus annectens. The sequence goes on from NC_056725.1 coordinate 774,246,328, forward strand.
CCAAAACTAGAGCAGGCTTTGCCACTGCTGTGTTGCAGGGCATTCTGGCTCCTCCCAGTTCCACCTAGTGCCTACCACCCTGTGCATAGCTTTGGGATTCTACCCATCTGTTATGACTGCAGCTGTATGCACGATGAACATAGTACAGTTTTGTACCTACCATAAATGTAGATGTTCGAGTGCTAATACAGCTGCAGTCCAGGTTTCCTCCCTCCTTCCCTCTGGTACAGACCTAGTGGCTAACTCCTCATCTTACAACCTGATTGGGTTATCCTCTATGGTGTATTTGCTTGCAACTACTGATTTTTGATTATATTGCATTGCATGATTATATATATAATTTATATATATATATTTTGCCTTCCTTCTGGGGGCACCTGACATCTGGGGCAAGAAAGACTGAAGAAAATGGCGTCGGCTGTGTCTTATATACCCCTGTTGCACTGACGTCAGGAAAGAAAGCGACAACAACCGACGCCGGACCTAGACTTTGGAATTCGGCCGACCGAGTACCCGCCTGTATCTACCTCTTTGGGGCTTGTCCGTGGCTGAAAAGGACCAGTTTTTTGAAGGCCAATTTCTGTGGTTGTACCTGTAGAAAAGCTTTGACAGTTTGCATAGATTTAGCTTTTTCTTCCATTTTCAGTAGTATCTCCTCAGCATTAGTACCAAATAATACATCCTTTTGTAAAGGAGCATCTATTATGACTGCAGCTGTATTAGCACTCTAACATCTACATTTATGGTAGGTACAAAACTGTACTTTCTCATGCCTCACAAGTGGTCTCTGAACTAGGTAATTGCAGACCAAATCTTCCACAGATGGGGCCAAACTTGCTGCAACCTTTTTGCAACTCCCTTCGATAGCAAGTACAGCAATTTCTTCTCTCTTCTTCCACTTCCCAGGCATTCCCCCAGAGACACTCTAGTCCACGATTGGCCCCAGGGGCTTCTTTATGCATTCCCTCGTTTCCCTCTCATACTGAAGCTAATTCAGAAGGCTACTGTTTTGGGTTGCAAAATGATCCTCATTGCTCCTTACTGGCCTCGACAAATATGGTTTCCATTCCTGCATCGCTATCTTCTCGAACAGCCTTGGACTCTGGACCTAGTTCCAGACCTCCTGATTCATCAATCGGGTGGGCTGCACCAATCCCTGCACTCTCTCCAGCTCACAGCATGGTTGCTCCACTTCCAACCGTAGCCAGGCTTCCAGATATCTCCCCCTCTGTGCATGAAATCCTTTTGTCGTCACACAAGTCTACAACCAGAAAAACTTACGCTAGTAAGTGGAAACGTTTTTCTTCCTGGGCAGAGGCAAAAAGTATTGACTCCTTCTTAGCCCCCGTACACTCCATTTTGGAATTTCTCACGGAGCTCTTCTATGCTGGGTCTGCTTCCGCTACAATTAGAGTTCAGTTAGCGGCAATTTCAAATTTTCACATTGGCCCATCAGAAAACAATATCATGTCCCATAAGCTCTGTAAAGCCTTTCTCAAAGCAACCACTCTGCTCAGGCCCCCAGTGAGAGATCCTCCACCACCGTGGGATCTAAATTTGATTTTAGCTTTGCTAATTTTGCCTCCTTTCGAACCTGCAGCTTCTTGTTCACTGAAGTTCTTATCTTGGAAAACCCTTTTTCTGGTAGCTATTACTTCAGCCAGAAGAGTTTTGGAACTACAGGCTCTTTCTATCCATCCCCCATACCTCGTTTTCCACAATGACAGGGTTGCTCTGAGGACTAATCCTTCCTTCCTTCCTAAGGTCTCTTCAGAGAGTAACTTGAATCTGTCCATAGACCTTCCTGTGTTTTTCCCTAACCACTCCAACAGGGCAGAGTGCAAGTTGCATCAGTTAGATGTTCACAGGCAACTATGCTTTTATTTACATAGAACCAAAGATATTGGAAAATCAGATCAACTGTTCCTGTCTTATGCAGTAGGTAAACAGGGGCTTCCGGTCTCCAAGGTGACCTTATTCAGGTGGTTGTCTTCTGTCATCCCATTCATATAACAACTCAGGAATAAAGAATTACCGGTCAAACCAAAAGGTCACTCCACCAGAGCTTTAGCCACTTCGGTGGCTTTTCATACTAGGTTGCCCATGGAATCTATTTGTGCTGCGGCTACATGGGCCAACCCACATACTTTCATTTTGCATTACAAGTTGGATTTGGTTTCCAGGGGCAGAGCTGATTTTGGTTCCACTGTTCTAAAGAGTCTTTTCCGATAAGCCACCCAGGATTTTAGGTGCTAGGGACGCTGCCCCAACCAGCAAGAATTAAGGCAAGATAGACAACTTAACATAAAGAAGTTATGTACCTACCATAACGTTCCACGTTATTTGTTTTCTTCTCGCCTTCTTTCTTGCATTCCACCCTCCATCCCCCATCCCTCTATCCTAGTGGACTGAAAAGAGTTCCTCTTGTTTTTGCACTGGCTGAGTCTTCTCTGGCTATTTCCTTCTGCTTAGTAGTCTCCCCAGTAGGAATTATGCATTCTAGGATAGCATTCATTTATTATTATTATGTCTGCAGTTAGACTTACCAAACGAGATCTGGGTATCTAGCGCCAGGCATCATGGGATATAGGGGGGCCTCGAGCCAGTAAGCAGCTCTTGAGCTTTTGAAGATGGCCGAGTCGGAGCTGAGGATTGGCTCCAAACCCAACCAGCCAGAAAGAAGGCAAGAAGAAGACAACTAACATGGAACGTTATGGTAGGTACATAACTTCTTTTTCTTTCAGTTCTTTTGCTTCAACTTCCGTTCTAAACTGGATCATTATTCTTTGTTTGCCTGTAAAAAGCTTGCACCACATATTCTGACCATGGATAAATATTTTTCTTTTGTTCATATGCACCCAAAACATTTTCCATGGCCTGCCCAGTCTCAAATATGAAGTCACAAAATGTCTCTTTATTGATTAAAATAAACGCTCATACCTCTTTGGTTTGACACCCAGATGTGCTCTGACAGAGTACCAAACCTCATACCTGTCCAAACTTTCGTTTTTTACTGCTCACACGTACTGTATGCGTCTTTTTTGTTCGTTTTATTTCTTTTTTGTTCCTTGCTCCTTCTCCAATGGTTTGTGCACAAGTTTTTGTCTCTGGAACTTTTTCTGGTACAATCTCTTCTTCTTTTTTTTTTCTATGATGTTGCTCCATGAAATTGCTGCTCCATTTTCTGGCTCACTTTGGTTTACCATTTCTTCTAAATAATCATCCCGCAACCCCCCTCCCCATTGGAGGGTTGTAATTATGCATTTTTTCTGAGGTAACTATCTCTCCTTCAAACAATCTCCTCTGAAAGTTTTCCTCCAAATCCATCTCTGTTTCAGCTACGATCTCCTTTTCTCCCAATGTCACTGGTTTTTCTGCACCCAAATCATCAGAAAAAAACTTCTAGTAGTGATTCTACCATTTTGACTACCTTTTCCTCAATTTTCATTCCAGTTTTAGCAAAAGCTGAATCAGCTGTGCGTTCTTCCTTTTTCTCTGGGCTGCCTCCATGCCTGAAACGGGAAGTCCATTGTGTTACACACAAACGCTTCCCCTACTACCAAGAGTAGGGGATGTTCTCTAATATTCTGGCCAAATTTCTCTCAGCAGTATGAATAACACATTGGGTGTCCCCTGAATAGAGGTTACTAGCCTAGTCGGACTAACCAGGTCAACAGAGGATAAATTAATAAATAAACTAAAAATAAATTACTTTGGGCGTATTCTTAACCAACAGCCTAAACCTAACCTTTTAAATTAGGGTTGGGGTGAGTGCTGGGGTTACAGTTATCTAGATTTTGATGACACTTTGTTCTCAGGGAGGGAGGCAGTGTGACAGAAAATGTAGGCTTAATAAAGAATATCCCTAACTGGCACTTTAACATTGCTGTTAGATTGGATGTAAGGTAATCTGTACTGACTCTATGGGCCGAGTTAGTCTTGGAGAGCTGGTATGAATGATGATACGGCTTATTTCAAATTCATCCCTAATCAGCATCCTGACCCTAAACCCCAAAGTAATGATTAGGTTTGCAACTAGGGTTAGAGATAGATAGTTCTGCAGTAATATCATACTGTAGGGGGTCCTAAGAGTCATTTATCCATACAACCTTCCAAAACTGACAATTTTTATGATCCTTCTCACCCATTACACATGTGCCGAGTTTGTCTAGCTGTCTCAACTCCTTTAGATGTACCTTACTGACCTGTCTTCTGGAGTACTGCAAGCAGTATGGTAGTATAAGCACACACTTACACAAGCACATGCACATATACATATACACACATAGCCTCACTCACACAAATATATTATTTTTCTTCAAGCTTTTTAGTAAGTTGTTTTTTAGTTCCATTGTCATGAGCTGTACATGCCACGTGCAGTATGCTTGACTGCCTTCACTTCTTCACTGGAACTTTACAAATATGTTTTGCCAATTACTACAAGAAATACAATAATCTAAACATACACATATACACATTTATACCATCACACAATGTGGCAGAAATGTAGTTGGTGATCTTGTGAGTATGTCTGGCTGCCATTTTTAGGTCACGTTCACCAGTTTTGAAACAACTTCAAGCAATTTACTACCACGCACACAGATTCACACGTGTAAATAATTTTGAAGAATTACCAGTTTACCTGTCTGTATGTCTTTGGGATATGAAAGGAAACGGGTGCACTGTTACAAATCCACATGGGCATAGGGAAGACGTGCAAACTCCACAATACCCTAGCTAGCAACCAAACCAGAAGACAAAGTGTTATGAGGCAGCATTTATGATCACTTCACTCTGGGAGAGGGGCCATCACTTAGTCTGGATAAAAAAAGTTGGTGGAAGCCTGACAGTCAAGATCTTTGAAGTGTAAGCAGTTAGTCATAGCTGAATAAGTAAGTTAATCAGGAAAGTGAGACAGCTTCACATCTCAGCAAACACTGTAGTATGATGAGGGAAATTACTATGAAGTGGGGTACTATAAATTATAAAATAATTGTAAACATATTTAAAGAGGCAGAGAAGTTAGTCCTGTGCTAAACATCAAGACTGCGTGGCAGATTCAGAAAGGTTAATGCAAGGTGTACATATGGTGTCTACTTCACAGTAACCATTTCTGATTCAGAGATGGCCCTTCCATGGTGCAGCACCAAGGGGAAGTTGTCTTTGCCTACTGCAAATGCCAATGAGGTATTCTGGGGCAGCAGCCTATACTAATTAGCCATGTGCTATCCTGCTGGAAATGCCTACAGTAAGGAATATATGCAGCTGCTGCTGCTGATATCCGTGAACATGGCCAAAATCTTGTGTTTGCAGATTATGTTAGGGAAAAGTGCTTTGGAGTTTAGCAGACAGGTAGTGTTCATGTGTGTGTGTGCATGCGTGTGATACAGTATATGTCTTCCTGGGGGGGTAGGTTTTGTGTGTGTGTGTGTGTGCGCACATGGAAGAATGGGTGTGTGTGTCCATGAGTGTTCTTGGGTGAGGGCAGCTGTATGAGAGTGTGTGTGTGTGTCTGTACGCTCACATGAATATGTGAATGTATGTTGGGGAAGGGGGGTGACAACATCTCCACAATACCCTACATAAATGAGAAAATCCTAAAATTGTAAGAGGTGGGGAGCACTAGACACTAGGGTACTCTTCATATCGTGCCTTAAAGGCACTTAAAAAAAAAATAAAACATTTTTCTGCATATGACATAATTCATGGGGTGCGCTAGACACCAAGGATATTGCTTATATTGTACCACAAAGGCACTTTAAAAAAAAAATTTCAAGCCCTGTCGTGTTGGCTGTCAGCACCACATTCTTAGCTCCCTTTGCCACCACTAGGCACCAAAGACACTCTACTTATCACCTTAAAATCTTTAAAGCTACAAAATAAAAATTAAAGTTTCAAACCCCACATTCCTCATACGGAAAGTAGCTTACCAAGTAAGAGCCTTACCTCTCTGCACTAACTGGGAAGCTTGTGTAGATTAATATTTTTTACAAAGTAAGACGTATGAAACTCTAATGTCTGGCATTATTCACTTGTTTTTTTTTTTTTTTTTTTTTTTTTTTTTTTGAAGAGCAAGGATTTTTTAATTTATCTGTTTATCTGATTTGTAAACCAAGTAGGTGAGCTGGTGCATGGACATTTTTTTCACTCACAACCTAGATCAAGACCCAGAAAACAGTATAGCAAAATATAACATTGTATACAACAGGATACAATAATATAACAATATTTGTCACATGTGCCCTTTCCCTTTACAACCCAAAGACAAAATGACACTTCTAGGACATTGCAACCAGCTTTATTAAACACAATATATAAAAACACCAGCAAAATCATAACATTCTCCACATTCTGGACAGCATGACGGAATGTTTATCTCATTATTTACTCAAATGAATAACCATAGCATGAAACAACATTTAACCAAATCAGGCAGCGTGGCCCGCCTTATGCAAATGGCAGCATAATTACCTGGTGCTCATTAACCAGCCACTATACATCCTTAAGACAGAGTAACAACACTCACGTATAGATCTTGTAATGAGAAGGAAAAGAGGAAAGAAAGAAAGTAAAAGAAAGAAAGAAAGAACTATAAGTGAAGAAGAGGTCTCTTCTTCTGACCAATCCATGTATACCTCCAACACCTATCATAGGGAGGGCCAGGTGGTCATGTTTAAGCTTCAGTCCCAATGAGGCTGGTCCTCCTGTCCATGTATGGACCTATATACTTAATCCCCTACCCTCTTCCCCATACACTACAACTGGCCCACCTCCACTAACTAAAACCTATTAGATACTATCTCCTCCTTCTGTACACCACTTGCCACCCTCCCCCCATCCCCTACCTAACTCTAAAACAGGGCCCAACAACAAATGAGTCTGCTTTTCAAACATCTTTGTCACTAGTGCCTTTTTCCTTTACAACCCAAAGAAGAAATGACACTTCAAAGATGTTGCAATCAGTTTTATTGAACATAATACGTAAAATTTCAAACCAATAAAATCATAACAGTCTTCACACTCCAGGCATAGTGGCAGAATGCTCACCTCGCTACTTACACAAATAAATAACTATAACATAAAGCAACATTTAACCAAATCAGGCAGTGTGGAAGACCACACACCTTACCTAGATGACAGCAGTTTTACCTACTGCTCACTTAGCATCCACCTTATTTCCTTAAAGCAGTGTAACACCATTGACTTAACTTGCAATGAGAAGGAAAGAGAAGAATAAAAGAAAATAAAAGAAGGCCCTTTCTTCTATAACTGAAAGAGAGGTCTGTTCTTTCATCCACCAGGGTTTCCACAGAGCCTGCCCCCCCTTCCCTCCTTTTACCACTATGCCATTTATTCGATTAACATGTCCTTCAAAAAAAGCAACAACTGTACATTAAAGAGATCTAAGCCTAAGTCACCTAGATGAACCCCATCATTACAAAATCATACTGGTTCCCCAACTGCGAAGTCCCACTGCCCCAAAGAGAAAACCTGAGAGCTGCACTGGCTATCACTACCCAGTGATTGACAAGCTTCATACTAGTCTCTACTGCACTAAATTAACTGCTGACTATTTATATATTTATTTTCTTTATTTTTTGTCCTTTATTGACTGAGTTAGTCCCTGCAAGTTAGTAGCCTGTATTCAGGGGAGATGGAAGGTGGTATTTATATTACTAGAGGAATTTAGTCAAGGCATCAGGAAACTTCCCCTGTGATTGATTGCAATCAGTATTCATGGAAGTGCTAGCCGAAAAAATGTGCACATGCACCATTCCTAGTGCAGTGGTGGCTGTGAGGACAATGTGTGATATACAGAATTCAGTGCAGGGAGCGGAGGTGAATGCCAGCTCTAGGAAGGAGAGTACAGAAACTGGAGAATATTCAGAGTTGTTGTTTCAGCAGCTTTTCTGGACAACAGTTGAGATGAGCAGAAAGGAATGGATAGTTACAACCCTCCAATTGGGAGAGTTGAGGAATGATTTATTAAGAGATTTATTAAAAGACCTAATTGACCAAAGTGAGCTGGAGAATGAAGTATCATGGGCGGACATTATGGGCAAAATATAGGAGGAAAACACAGAAGGAAGACCTGAAGAAGATAATGCACAAAGAGAACATATGCAGAAACAGTGGCAACGACAGGCAGAAGGAAAAGAAAAAACAGAACATGCCAGAAAGAAAATTTGCGGTAAGGACACAAAGTGAAAAGAGCTAGGAATTAAACAGTACAAGGTATGGGGCAATTTAATATTACCCTTGGGAGTGAAAACACAAGACATAAGCACTTTTATTTTGATTAACAAAGAGACATTGTAAGACATTTATTTTTAAACTGTACAAGGGATGGGGACATTTTTATTTGAGTACGAAAAATGACAAAATAACAATCCATGAAATAAATATGTAATTAAATTATCATTTTGAGAGACTAAAAAAATACATGTGCAATTTCGAACAGAGGTTTAAAGAGAAACTTTAAAAGAACACTTAAAAATGTTTGCAAAGAAGTAATAGACATTTCAAAAGTTTATGACAGTAGGAGTTTAAGAACTGGGAAATGGAATTGTAATGTTATTTTAAAAATGAATATTGGAAAAATTATACATATTCAAAGCATTATTGATGTTAAAGGCAACAAAGGTATTGTAAAATACTAGGGCAACTAAAAATGTCCAAGTAAATAAACCACAGGAGAGTAAAACAAGGCTGTAAACCAACTGTAGCATAAAATCAGCTCGGCAGCAAATAGTCCACAAATTCTGACAAAAATATGGACAATTGTGGTAAAATCCAAGAGTAAATCGATTTATTGAGAAAATAGGGAAGTGCTTTCACCCAAAAAGGGCTTTATCAAGCCATATGAGTCACCCACTATCAGTCAAGAGACTGACAGAACTTTCAAAATTGACAAGGGCTCTTTGGAAAGTTGATTTTTCTTTATAAGAACAGAGGAGGCTGGACCATCAGGAGTGGGATACGTATCCATGCTGTGACCAAGGAGGATGCTTCAGATGAGTAAGCTTTGCTGGAATGAGTTTGTTGGAAGGTAAGTTGTCAAATAACATTCACAAGAAGCACACTTAACACTTGCACTCACATAATCAGTCACCTAAACACCATTATGCATAAATAGTATATTATACTCGTCAGAAATAGCTTTCATATAAAAATTCAGTCTGAAAGAAAAAGTGATAGGTAAGGTGCCACAAAGTGAACACAATCACTAACATACCCCAAAATAATTCCTGTCTGAAAAAAATACTTCCTGACATTGAATTTTAGCATTAAAAATGCAAAGTTTACACAGGTAGCACATTTTCTCACTGAAATAGCCCACAAATTAGCCAATGCTAAAAATAGTGACCCCCGACAAGAAACTTCCAATATCAGTAAGATACTGGGTTGTCCCTCTTCTCCTACTAGCATTTGAGGATATATTTGAATCTTCATATTTCCAAACACCCTAAAAAAAGAAGACATACTCTGTCCTACTTGCATTTGAGGATATATTTCAGTCTTCATCTTCCTATCCAACCCTCCCCCCAAAAAAACAAATTCTGCAGGGTGTACAAGGAATTCAAATATTTCTTTTTTTTTTTTTTTTTTTTTTTTTTTTTTTTGGATGTTTAAGATATTTATTAATTATTTTATGTATGTACAAGTAATATTTGTTTCATGAATGCTGACTCACATGCATCTTTACATACAATAATTAGTGAACTTTTTTTCTCTTCCAGTGTTAACTTACATGTTTTAACCTAAACATAGTTGGCAATTGTCAGGAAATTTTCTTGACAATCTTAATGTTAACCTTTTTTTTTTTTTTTTTTTAAAACTTTATTTTTTATTTTTATAATAAAATAAAACCATGCATACTATGATGGTACAAGCAATAAGAGTTACGGCAATACAACACACATAATGGTTTACAGCAATATAAGTACATGAGAGGGACAAAAAGACATGTTTATAATGATCTTAAGAAGAAATACAATCTCTTGCAGTATACATGGTACACAAACTAACAACTTAACCCAAACTAAACACTATTTACAAAGCTACCAGTGTTGGACAGGGAGGGAGGCAGCAGTGAAGCTATTTATACGGTTAGGTAGTAGCAGCCCTACTTGGCTTGTAGTAGGATAGATAGACCCTTCAGAACAAGGGATATGGTATGTAGAGAGAGTAGGAAGGTAAGAAAAAGGAGAAAGAAAAAGGGGAAAGGGCACAAGAGAGGTTTGTAGGTTAACCATATCTTAGTCACATAAGATTACTTCGAACAGGCTTTTCCAAAGTTTACTGAAGTAGGCTCTTTCTTGGGTCCGCTTATTATGAACTTCTGTGCTGAGATATATTTGGTGGCCATAGTCTTAAATCCCCAACATAATTTGGTGCGATCCAGCCAATTATGGGTAATATAGAGTTTTATAAGGAAACACAGCTATTAGGATATGAAGATGAAGCTTGGGCAGACCATGGGGAGGAATATTTAGAATAGCCGCTTTCCCATGAGAGGGTGGAGCTATAGTAGCCCATTTTTTGAGACGACTTTGAGAGAACACCAGAGTTTGTAAGAGTTATTGCAGTGCCACATAATGTGTAGAAGATCAGCTTCGCACCTGGACAGCATGTACATAACGGAGAGCTATTAGGGTTGAATTTGTGGATTCTTGTGGGGGTAAGGTATGCATTGTTATTCAACATCAGTTGAGTGTAGAGAAGTTTCTTAAAGGGGGATAATTCAATGCTAGTTTTTATGGCTAGTATTTTTTGGTCCTCCGTAATCTGGTGGTTTTGATTGTCCCAATATTTGGAGAGTAGGCAGTTTCCTTTGTAGAGTAGGGGGTGTAATAGTTTGTAGGACGAAGAAATTGTTTTATTATTGCTAGCCAGTGTATTGATAATTAGATTTAGTTTATCCATTAGCTGTATGTCGGGGGCTGTATTGATGGTTTGTGAAGAGATGAGTTCCCTGAGTTGACGTAGTATTACTGAGTATTTGTTGTTAACCTTGAGTGTTAATCGAAGTTCGCAAGTGACAGGGATTTGTATTTAAGAATATCCCAAACTTTAAGGTCTTTGATGTGGGGGAAGTCAGCAAGGTCTACCATCTTATTGTTAATTTTAAGATTTGGGTTGAGGTGTAATGGTTGAAAAGGGTAATATAGATTGAAGATTGATGTCTTTAATCAGCTTTTGAAAGAGTTTTATTTGGTGTTTCAGTAAAGAGAATAATTTTAAGCTATTCAAAGAAGTGGATGATAAGAAGGAATAGCCTTAGGATTAATTTTGTTAGATAGGATATGTTTGTGCCATATCTTTAACCACGCTGGGTTATGGGTTTGGGTTTTGTTGTTCATGTTCACAATGGACCACAGTCTGTTAGAGCTAATGATCAGATAGTACAGCTGGAAGTTTGGGAGGCCCACCCCACCTTTCTCCTTGGGAAGACTTAGCTTGGAAGAAGAGATCCTGACATTCTTAGGGAACCAGAGAAATTTGATCAATGTTTTTCAATCTGTGAAAAAGGTTGTTGGATATAATTGTATTTGTCGCACTAAATTGATATAGGAGTCTAGGGAGAACATTCATTTTCACAATAGCTACTTTTGAGAGAAATGATAGATTCAATAACTTCCACCTTTGTAGGTCTTGACAGATGATTGACCATGATTTTAACAGATTGTTTTGAATCATAGAGGCTTAGTTGTGTTCAAAGTTGACGCCGAGGTACTTGAGGCTGTATGTGATGTGAAAGGGGGATTCAGGGAAGAAAAAGGGTTTATGCGCTTCAGGATTTATTGGGAGAATATGTGATTTTTTATCATTGACTTGGTAGCCAGAGGCCTCAGAGAAGGAGGAGATTGCTTTTAATATTTTTGGCAGGTCTGTGTTAGGGTATTGGAAGTAGAGATTTAGATCATCAGCGAAGGCTGAAAGTGCTACTTGAGTGTTTAGGATTTTTGGAATATTATGAAATGTATTTTGAGTAAGAAATAAGAAAAAAGGTACAATAAATAGATTAAAGAGAAAGGGGGAGAGTGGACAACCTTGCCTTGTGCCATTAGTAATCTGGATAGGATTGGATCTTTTTATTTATATAGAGATATGTGTATGAGTTTGAATAGAGAGTTCTGATCATAACTAGGAAGGATGTGGGTATATTAAAAGTGCTAACGTGGAGAAGAGGAATTCCCAGTTTACCCTGTCGAATGCTTTTGATGCGCCTAAGGTTAAGGCATATAGCGGTTTTTTCTTTTTGGTAAACTGGATAAGAGAGTCTAGTGTTAATGTATTGTCCCATGTATGTCTATTGGACATGAACCCAGCTTGGTCAGGTGATATTAAGTATGGTAATACCTGTTTAAGTCTATTGGCTAAAATGGCAGAGAAAATTTTGATATCAACATTTATAAGCGAGATGGGTCTGTAGTTATGCGGGTCTGTTTTTTCTTTATTATTTTTAAGTAGTAAGATTGTTTTTGAATTGTTCCAATGTATGTCAGTAATTCCATGATTCACTATGAAGTTAAATACTTCTAGGAGGATAGGGGCAATTTTTGAGTTAAAAGTTTTGAAAAAATTAGTAGTGAAGCCGTCCGGGTGGCATTATTCACTTGTGTTATGTAGGACAGTGCAGTTCTGTAAAATCAGGGATAGTTGAGAGGAATAGGGTGTGTCCATGTTGGGGGAGACCTTAGATCATAGCTGAAAGGAATACTAGATGACATCAGAGAGACTTTAAACTATTGGGTGGACTCACTGAAAAAGCTAATAGAGCAACACATTTAGTATCATGATGCACTTTATGCATAATAAGAATGTAACTCCAGAATCTGCCATTATTGACTGACTGTAAGGATCCATGATTTACAAGGGCAGGGACAAAAATATGAGACATCAGGGACATTTTGTCAACTCAGGACAGGTAAGAGGAGGTGTGTGAGATAGTAAATGGGGCGTGGTTGTACCAACACGATATGAATCACCAGTGGTGACCACTGCTGGAAAGTGCTGATTTGAACTCTGGTTGTTAGAAGCAATTCAGAGAAATGAAAATTACTCAATAATGAGATTGTTTCTCATTGCAGCTAACATACCTCTGAATGGGTCCTGTGTCTGAATATCGAAAGTACGTTTCAGCAAACGTACATGAGCGAACTCACTTTCTTGAAAGTGCATTTTATCGAAAATGCACTTTAGCAAGAAAAAAAAAAAAAAAAAACGCAGTTTGCGTGTAGATTTAGTTGTACATCAACATGTAATGTTGATTACACAACTAAGCAAACTGTTGCTTAGATCGCAGTACAGTAGGGATAAGGGAATATTCCCTTTTCCCCACTGTAGTGCGATCTTGTTGTGAGAATATTAAAGTGGGGGTGAGGGGCACAGCTCCCCACATATAGGGTGCAGGGGGGCTTGCCCCCCTGCATAAATGCGAGTAATGTTTTGTTTAGATTTTTTGGTGTTTTTTTTTTCCGTGAAAGTGCATTTCTGATAAAATACACTTTCGCGAAAGTGAGTTTGCTCATGTACGTTTTGCTTAAATGTACTTTCGATCTATCAACATAGATCCCTCTGAATTGCAGTTTCCCACATTATGTAAATAGTCCCTTTTCGCTGCAGCTCTTACCACAAATGGTGGGATTCTTTCTGAATCCATAGAATAATGTAATTGTGTATGTGTGTGTGTGTGTGTGTGTGTGTGTGTGTGTGTGTGTGTGTGTCTGCACATGTGTTTTCAGTTTTTAGATGAGGCCATTTATTAATAGATCTATTTTTTTAAATAATTCTAGCAGTATGCCTTTCGCAATTCTCAATTAATGACTCAAACATAACACTAACTTTCAAAATTACAGCAGATGGCAGAAATTAAGAAACTTGTCTTTTTTATACTAGGCCAAAACTATAAGGTGTCATTGTTAATGATAAAACCGTTTGTATTCACTTAGATCAGTGCTTTACCAACTAAGGTACTCATTGATTTGACTTTATTAAGCTCATCGGCAAAGTGCAGATCTGAGGGCAAATAGCAGCTAAGAGATGTGATTTTGTTTGTTTCTTTTTTTTTCAGTTACAGCAGATAAGGATACACAAGCAGCATGAGCTGTGAGTTATCACATTTGGTACCTCCAGCTGTGATACTGGCTTGCAATAATCTTTGCAGGAGTGTGTGTGTTTTGATGAGATTTATTCACATCTGATAAGGTCTTATCACAGGAGTAAGCCCAAAAGACTGAATGCATTAAACAAACAGTGTGAATAAATCTTACTTGCTATGGACTACTGTTATTAAATAATTTTTTGGATGTGAATGAGCAGTGTTACAATTTCATTCCATTAATATTTAAAGTTCAGACCGAGACTGGCTTCCGAATGCTGCACTGAAAGAAGAAAAAGTGAGTAACTGAATCTAATTTTTTGAAGATATCCAAACTGCAGCAAATGCTTTGACTCCTGAACTCTTGTCATTTAAGGCACTGTAAATGTTCTTCATGTACATAACACTAGATTTCCTGCCTTTAAGATGATTTACAGAAGGTTATATTTTTGAGATGCACAAATACCTGTATGAAATTCTAAGACCAAAAGTAGCTTCAATATCTGAGCATGCTGTTAAGCCCCAACGCAAACAGTGCATTTATAGGTTAGGGCACATGGATGCATTGGTTCAAGGGTACCTACTAGGTTATTGAACTGTGAGAATCTTAACAAGCTGACCCTTATATTTCCATGGTAGTTTTTAGCCCTTATATTTTACTTGCAAATAACTCCGATATGGGCCAAACAAGGATTTGTTGGGACACTTGCAAGTTTCCCCTATTCATGAGGGACAGGGCTGATAAGCTTGGGCAAATCTGCCTAAATTATCCTTGACTAGAGTAAGGGAAATACTATGCTTTATATGGAGTGGAGGATTGTTTCACAGAAGCTGCATTCTCGCTGACACAAATCTCTCTCTCTAACACTTATTTCACAAAAGAGACTGAGATCCTTTGAGTAGGTGTTCATGCTAACATTGGACAAGCAAATGTGTAATTGGTCTGATAGTATAGGATCTGTTGAAGCTCTATACATGAAGCAGAGGTCAGTTGTCAGTAACCTGCATGATGCACTGAGAATAAATCTCAGTGCTTTGAGATTTAGCCATAAGCTGTACAATTAGAAAGGACTTTCTTACAACAGTGGATGTGTGGTGATCCAAGGTCAGTTCATTATGTTTGTTGCAAGGAATATTTGTAAGACTCTGAGCCAAAATAGTAATCGTCTTTGTAGTGAATACTGTGTTAGATGTTATTGACTTACAGTTTCATGCTGCATGGAACTGGTTCACTGTCTGATGGGGTCACCTATCAAACATATTTGATTTAGTGCTGTTGTATCTACTGCTGCTACCTTAGCTGTCTTAAGCTACCTAAAATCTGTTGCATGGACTGACCTGAGATACAATGGTATTAGTGGTAATATGATATCTGTAGCACTTCTGTAGTTAATGTCTTAACAGAATATTACACATCATGAAATACAGCCTGCAGTTGTCTGTATTTTGCGAGTGTATGACACTTCTGCTATTGACTCTGGTAGAGACCTGTTTTGCTGCACTTCACCCCATACACCATTATAGTGCCTTCAGTGTGTTAGGCTGTATCTCCTTTGCTTCAACTCTCTGTTGCAATGACATTGTGCATCAGGGCCCCACAGTGGCTCTGACTTTAACAAAGCCCTTGTGTATAGCTTGTCATAATGAAGAAAGTGACCAAAGGTTAATAGCAAAGACATGGTAATTCATTCTTCCTTAAAAAGCACATAGATGGACTGAGCATTTGGTTTCAAAACCCTTTCCTAGATTAGCTTCCAACCTGTGCTATAATTTTCATTTCAGGTTTGGAAGATTTCTGATAAGGCAGTACCTTACTGGTAAGTTTTACATAGCCCTCAGATTGTATGTGCAAGGACATTAGCAGGAAACCAGATGTCAAATTTAATTTCCATTTGATGCCAACCTTTCCAAATGGGGGTCTTTAATTGAAGAGCAAACCCCCAGATGTTTATTTTATTTATTTATTTATTTACACTTTGTTGACTGGTTTGGTCCCTCTAGACCAAAGGCCTCTTTTCTGTGGAGACCCCCAGATGATACTAACTAGGAGAAATTTGAACAGAGCAATGGCAAACTTTCCTTATTCTTTTCGATAAGTGCTGTGGGACCTTTTGCATCTGCTTGTGCTACCACCAGCTCAGGCAGATGCAGCCACAGTTTTACATCTCATCGAGGAACCAGCACACTCAATAGTGCAGCATCCCCCTTATACTGCACTGTAGTATTTGTACTGGAAAATTAATCCAACTACATGGTGTGGGATTAGAACCCACAGCCTTCTGCACCTAAGGTGAACCTGCTACCTGTTGAACTACTGAGCCTGCTAACCTACAAATTTGTCAGTAACAGAAGATACAGTGAATGCCAACTATTTGTAAGGAGAATAGTCTGAGGTAGTACAGTATCTGACTTTGTGTGTATGTATGTATGTATGTGTGTGTGTGTGTGCATGTCTATCTATATGTGTGTGTAAAATCCCCTCCTCCCCCATTGCAGTCTCACTGTTGGTTTTCTGAAGATCACATCTGGGGCCCTCAGCTCAGATTTTCAACAGGATCCTATATAAAAGTTTATTTCTTGTTTATGAATCTTGGCTATAACATCCACAAATACTATTTCAGTAAAGCTATCTAACAATTACTGCTGCTGTTTTGTTTACTGGGGAGCTGTGCTTTCAAAGACTGGCAACCATCTTGTATAGCAAATTGGAAGTAGTCTCTGAGGGCACAGCTGATATAGGAAATAACACTGACATTTTTAACTAGTTTGTTGCCCTCTATACCTTTTTAAAGACCAACATAATGAAGTTATTTCATCTAGCTGTCAACCCGTCAGTTAACTTTGTTTGAGGGTTAATAAATAGTTAAAATTATTAAAAATAACTTTAAACTATATTTATTGCTATCCTAAGTGAGTCAGTTCCAATTTCAGCATCACCATGTATATGGCTGCTTGTGTCAATATCAAAAGTTTATTTGGCCATCTCAAAAGCAATAGCTTTTAAGCTTTCTCCAAAATATTTCATGTTCCTCATAAAATCAAGCAAGCCAAGGCCTAATGAGCTAAAGCCACGACTTTCTTGCTCTTCTAAGTTAGTCTGACCCATCTGCTTCATCCGTAGCCTGCATAATGAGGTTTTGAGCTGAAGTAGTTAACTTCATTTGATCAGCAACCTGTGGGTATTGGATCCGATTCGGATCCGAGCCGGCAGCTTTCCTAGCAAAGATCCGAGCTCCAAGCTCCTCCCCTACCCATAATGCCCTGCTACCTCCCTCTAACCCTCAGATCTCATTTGCCGCGGCTTCTTGAAGCATCTGAGAACGAGCTCCTAGCGTTGGGTTTTGTGAGTTGTCTAGATTATTTAGCTTTTCCACTTAAATTCACTTTTCTGAGTGTGTGTGACACCCCTTCTCTCCTATCTATCTGGGTAGTTTATCTTTAGTTAGTGTAAATTTAAATTCCCTCCCCCCTTCTGTCTGTGTGTGAAGGTGTGTGCGTGTGGGCCTAATCCTGTTAGTATGTCCGAGGCCCCAAAAGCTATTTTTTCAAAATGCTCAGAGTGTGGCCATAAGCTGTCCCCAGCGGATGGCCACACTCGGTGCGTTATTTGCCTGGGTGTAGACCATCTTTCTTCAGGCTGCACTATCTGTGCAGCCTTCAACCCCAGGGCTTTGAGGGATAGGCGGACTAAGCTAGTCTTCACGGGCCTATTGCCCCCAGATTCAGCTTCGTACTCCTCCCCCTCTGTGGCGCCAGCCGCAGCTGCGGCTGCCCCACCGACCGTTCCCACTCCCCTGGCTGGGATTCAAACTCCCGCTTCGGCTCAGGAGGAAAGGGAAGCGAGGAAAAAAGACAGGAAAGATAAAAAGCAGGAGAGAGACAGGCATCGTAGCCACAAGAGGCTGGCCGATTCAGCTCCCTTCACCCCGCCATCTAAGCAGCTGGCCTCCCCTCTTAAGGTTTCCGGGTCTTCCCCCTCCAGGCTTCGATCTCCACGTTTCTCCCCGGAGCCGGAGGAGGAGACCCAGTCACCTTCGAGGTCGTCCAGGCGGCCTTCCCAGCCAGCCTCGGCAGCCTCATCTAGGTCTACTAGAAGTTTATCTGACGCGGATATGGATTGGATGATGCATCGATTTCCTGAGGCCCACTGCAGGTGGGAGTGCTCTTGCCTCCCCCCCTCCGGAGGGGAGCTCAACCCCTTTTTTTGCCCCCATTGCTCCTTCTCCGACCCGCTATCGGGGCTCGGAGTAGTCGGATCCGAGTAGCTTCGGAGCCAGGGTGGTGTCGGCGCCGACAGTGTTTCCTACTTTGGCTCTGACTGTACTTTCTAGTTTGTCGGATCCATTTTTGGATCTGAGCTGTCGGGGCCGTGAGATGAGCGTCGGATCTGGAGGGGTTAGTGTGCCTTCGGCTCTGTTGAGGTCGGATTGCACAGCCCCCTCAGACCTGATCGGATCATCTCCAGTGCCAGTCCACACGCCGGATCCGATTGGACTGCTTTCGGATCCTAGGGAGAGCAGCTCTTTCGAGGGATTCGAGGTCCCAGGCTCTGGCGACGGATCCACCTGCCATTCCCTCTCAGACGGGCCTATCTTCCATCATCCAGCCACAGGGACAGCCTGCGCCTACGTTCCAGATGGTTCCCATGGAGGAACAGGACATTGTTGGTGAGCCCTCCTCGGACAGCCCCCCTGAGGAGGTCCCCCACAAATTTAAGTGCAAGAGGAGGCACTTGGACTCACCCGAGTCCCTCACAGAAGACACGGACTTGGAGGAAGGGGAAGGTTCCCCCAGGCCACCACCTGAAGATGTCTCATTCGGAGACATTATGGAAATGCTTCGTATTAGAGGGGGGTGGTCAGCCCAAAAGCCTTCCTCGGATGTCTTTCTGGAGGCGTTCGCAGGCCCATCTACCTCTTGGGTGTCCCCTCCCGCTGATCCCTTGGTGGACCTCATAACTACCAGGGCATGGAAGGAGCCGGACACTGTGGAGCCAATACTCGAGACCGGACAGGATTCTCAGCCCCCCCCACAGACAGAACAGTTTGGAGCAAGGGTGCCCCTGTAGATGCCATGGTGGTGGCGGCTGCCACCAAGAAGGAGTTAGCACAAGAAAGTTCCTCGGTACATCCTCCAGACAAGGAGTCTCGGGTGATGGACCGCCTCGGAAAGTGGATGTTCGCTTCAGCAACCTTCTCTGTAAGGTCACTGAATTATATGGCACACATGATTCGACTACAGCGAGATCTAATCAAAGAGTATGCTGGGTCACCCCCAGAGTCCATGTCGGCTGAGGAAATCGGACCTTCTCTGCATGAATGGCCACTCTTAAGTCTATTACGAATACCTCTATGCGGCTTCTTTCCTATGCCACGGAAGGAGCGGCTAGAGCCAGCGGAATAGGCATTGTCTTACGACGACAAGCCTGGCTCCGTCTCTGAGACTTTGCGGAACCCTTCAAGGCATCCTTCACGAACGCCCCCTTTGACGGTTCTATGCTTTTTGGCAAGACCATCCATGAAAATGTTGTCTGCTGTCGAGATCCGCTTCTCGGCTCCTCAGAGGTCCTTCTCCAGGAACCAAAGAGGACAGAAGAAGATGTGGTTCCAGAAATCCCAACAATCCCATTTTGCTCCGGATCCCTCATCCTTCAGAGGCAGATAAGGACAGGGTGGACACCGGCCCAGAGGCAGAGGTGGGCCGAAGAAATTTGGGTCGAGGGAACCCTTTTCCTATCGACCTGCGCAGCAAACCTGAGGGGTTGTGCTCCTCTCTGGAGGCAGTCAGGGGGCGCTTCTTGGAGCATCTAGCACATTGGGAGTCCATTACGACAGATCGCTGGGTGCTCCTGATCATATCCAGAG
The DNA here is from genome assembly GCF_019279795.1 of Protopterus annectens. NCBI lineage: Eukaryota > Metazoa > Chordata > Ceratodontiformes > Protopteridae > Protopterus > Protopterus annectens. The sequence goes on from NC_056725.1 coordinate 774,266,296, forward strand.
GTTACTCAATCCCATTCCTAAATACTCCCCCCCGGTCAGGGCACCTCCCCGATGTACCACCCAATCAAAGGGAGGTAGCAGCCCTAGAAGTAAAAGAACTTCTAGAAAAAAGAGCCATCAACACGTCCCCCTGGTCAATCTGGATCAGGCTTCTACTCCAGGTTCTTTTTGGTGCCAAAAAAGACGGGAGACTTACAGCCAGTTCTCGACCTGTCCACACTGAACCTGTCAGTTGCCAAAGAGAAGTTCCGGATGTTCACCATTCAATCCATTCTCCCACTATTACAGGAGAATGACTGAATGTGTTCCATAGACCTCAAGGATGCGTACTACCATGTTCTAATGGACAGGCGATCCAGGAGGTTCCTCCGCTTTCGGCTGGGAGCCAGCCACTATCAGTTCAGGGTCCTACCCTTCGGTCTCACCACAGCCCCCAGGGTGTTCACCAAGGTCATGGCAGTTATAGCGGCCCACCTGAGGCTTCAGGGAATTCAGGTCTTTCCTTACCTGGACGACTGGCTCCTAGCCGCCCCCACCAGGCATCTACTATGTTCAGCGAGAGACTACTTCCTACATCTCGCCCACTATCTAGGGATCACCATCAACCACAAGAAATCCTTCCTTCAGCCTACTCAAATTTTGGATTTCATAGGGGCCAGGATAGACACAATTCAATCCAAAGTCTTTCTGACGTCGGACAGACTGCGCAATCTAAACCTACATGTTTTGGCTCTTCTTCAGTCCTTGGCCCCTCCAGCGGAGTTAGTCCTGAGGGCTCTGGGGTCCATGGCAGCAGCCATTAACTTATCTCCGCTCACGCGTCTGAATATGAAGATTTTCCAGTGGACCTTACAGGTCCAGTGGTCCATTCTGCTTCATCCGTTGTCTGCTCCTATTCCTCTCAGCAGAGTTTGCAGGGAATTTCTACTTTGGTGGCTCCATTCCAAGCATCTCCAGGAAGGGCGCCCCTTCTCCATGTCCCCACCCCAAGTCACAGTGACCACGGATGCGTCTCGCCTCGGGTGGGGGGGGGCATTGCATGGGCAGCACCGTCCAAGGCACGTGGACTCCCACAGAGACCTTTTTGCATATCAATGTCCTGGAGATGAGGGCGGTGTTTCTAGTGTTGCAAGCTCTCCATGCCCTTCTTCCTCTGAGGACTATTGCAATCCAAACAGACAACATGTCAGTGGTCTGGTACATCAACAAGCAAGGGGGAACCAGATCTTACCCACTTTGCCGAGAGGCCATGATAGTGTGAGAATGGGCGATATCCACCAACCGCTTTCTCATAGCAACGCACATACCGGGTCGGTCAAACATCCTTGAGGACAAGCTGAGTTGGACTATCCTCTTGCCCTACGAGTGGTCTCTGAACCCCTTAGTAGCGAAACAGATCTTCCTCAGATGGGGTCAACCTTGCTACGATCTGTTCGCGTCGCCTTCGAACTCAAAGTGCAGCGAGTTTTTTGCTCTAATTCCCTCACCAGTGGGAAACCCTAGAGATGCTCTAGTTCATGCTTGGCCATCCGGTCTTCTTTATGCTTATCCACCTCTCCCGCTGATGACAAAATTCTTGCAGAAAGCTCGTCAGTTGGGGAGCAGAGTTATCCTCATAGCCCCATTCTGGCCTCGTCAAACATGGTTCCCTTGTCTATGGTCTCATCTAGTGCATCCTCCCTGGATCTTAGATCCCCTTCCAGATCTGATTTCTCATCCCCTGGGGTTGAGGACCCCCGACCTGGACAACCTCAAGCTCTCGGCTTGGTTGATCCAGTTCCCTTGATGGCTAGGACTCCCAGTATCTCATCCTCGGTTAAAGCCATTCTGGTGGCTGCTCATAAACCCTCTACCAGAAAAATCTACAAGCGTAAATGGAAACGTTTTTCTATCTGGGCGGAGCATAGGAATTTGGACCCCTTTACGGCTCCTATTCCAGCAGTCCTCGATTTTTTTTTTTATCTCAAATTTTCCATCAGGGAGCTAGCTCCTCAACTGTTAAAGTTCAACTGACAGCAATTTCCCACTTTCACAACGGAAACAAATTTGGCCCCCTGGCATCATCTAAGATCTGCAAGACCTTTCTGAAAGGTACCTTCCTTTTGAGACCCCCTGTTAAGGAAGCAGTCCCTCCATGGGATTTAACCCTAGTTTCCAGGCTCTGACTGTTCATCCTTTTGAGCCCGCAGCTTCGGTTGATTTGAAGTTTGTATCTTGGAAAACTGCCTTCTTGATTGCCATTACTTCAGCCAGAAGCATATCGGAGCTTCAGGCTCTTTGCAGTAAGCCCCCATACATCATTTTTCATAAGGACAGAGTTTCCCTCAGGACTAACCCCTCTTTTTTACCTAAAGTGGCTTCTGAAGCCAATATAAACCAATCTATCAACTTGCCTGTCTTCTTCCCTAATTATCTCAACAAAGGAGAGTATAGACTCCATTGCTTGGATGTACATAGACAGTTACGATTTTACCTACACAGAACAGCTGTTTTTCGAAAATCAGAAGAGCACTTTGTTTCATTTGCTAAGTACTGTCTGGGTAAACCAGTGACTAAGGTAACCTTAGCTAGATGGATTTCACAATGCATTCTTCTTGCATACAGAAGCTCTTGTCGACCTGAGCCCATGCGTGTTCGAGCACACTCTACCCATTCTGTGGCTACTTCTGCGGCCTTCTGGTCCCTCTGGATGACATTTGTTCAGCTGCTACTTGGGCTTCCTCTCACACTTTTATTACACATTATAAATTGGATCTGATTTCCAGAGGAAGGGCATCCTTTGGCTCTGCAGTGCTCCGGAATATCCTTCCATAAGGGCCTCCCAAGTTGTTGGTAGCTGGGGACTCTGTCCCACAGGTTGCTGATCAAATGAAGTTAACTACTTCAGATAAAGAAGTTATGTACTCACCATAACGTTCCATCTGAGTAGGTAACTTCATTTGTCTGCAACCATCCCTCCCTCCATCCCCCGGACCTTTAGTTCGTTCTTGAAGGATCATGATATGTCACTTTCCAGATGACATCAGGTTGGAACGTTCAGGTAGTTTGTTCCTTGTGTTATAGTAGTGTTCTACGATACTATGGCAAACTCGATCTGAGGGTTAGAGGGAGGTAGCAGGGCATTATGGGTAGGGGGAGGAGCTTGGAGCTCAGATCTTTGCTACGAAAGCTGCTGGCTCGGATCCGAATCGGATCCGATACCCACAGGTTGCAGACAAATGAAGTTACCTACTCAGATGGAACGTTATGGTGAGTACATAACTTCTTTTTTCTGCCCATGGAATGATGTACAGTAAAAGCCTCTATTTTGCAATGCAAAGGGGTTAGTCTGAGTGATCCCTTAGAACGGAGTTCCATAATATTCAGCGTAATGGAATCTCATATGTGCAAAGCATCTCTCAAGTCCTGCCAGTGTACATCGATCAATTACCAAAGTCAGATGCGCAACCACTATATATCAATGATTCTGTGGGAATTAAGCGAAGAGGAAATGAGAGAACTTAACATGCTCCTGCAGATAAAGGACAAGCTAAAAGTCCCCACCTATAGAAAAATTCCTATACAGATTAAGGAGTAAAAGTCCCATCCAACTGGAAAACCCTAAACATAAGCAATCGGAAATAAGCTTAACAGTAGCCAATCGTACCGACTGCTCCTCCCTCTCCCTTTGTTTATAACAGCAAGCTTTAATCTACTTTTTTCATAAACGTTTTGGATCTGATGAAGTTTAGTGGATAAAACCACTAATCCAAATAAACATTCTTTGAAGAAAAGTGACTAAAGGTGAATTTCTTCTGAGACTTGTTAAAGCTTCTCCTGGGTTAAAAATTTTTGAAGGAGATTGAAATATTTTCATATAGAGATTCTAGCAAGAAACAAGGGTTCATTTTCAACAGAAACCCACCACTGCTGTCGAGCTAATCCCTTTGGCTTTTATTCATTAGAATGTACCAGATATGCAGAAGGGAAATGGTAGGGCAATAAGTGAAAGACCCCTGACTCGCTGAGCTGGATGATTAACATCACTCAACTCTTTCCTCTATGTGGAACAAAGGGATCATAGTGCTCTTTCCTCTAGCAGATGGGGGAGATCAGATGTGTTGGGGAGGATTGGTGGTTACTGAGCATCTAAACTGAAAAAAGAAAAGGTTAAATAAAGAAAAAAAAGTACAATAATAAGTATTTTCTGATCAGGTAGGCCAGTTGGACACACAGTCCCTTTTCCGGGACAACCTGGTAGCAATGTCTGTGAAGGTTACACACAGTAGGCAAATGAGGGCTGAAGGAATCAAATCCTGTACCACAAGAGCTACAGCGTTGAACCTCTACATGCAAAACCCCAAAAACAACACTGCTCACCTAAATCAGGCCCCTGGAAATTAAATTCATTCTTATTAGAATGAAAAAATATAGAATAAGAGAATAAAAAATAAATAAATAACACTATCCAGAGCCAGCCAGTCAGAAACAGTATGACTGGCCAACTACAACTGATTATATCTAAATTAACTAAAATAAGGTAAACAGAATAGAGCTAAACTGCAAAACTAACAAATCCTGACATAACTCTCACAAAGTAAAATACAACAAAGCAATGAACCGTCACTTAAAAGAAAGATGACAATTATTTTTAGAAGCAATGTTCAAAGCCATTCAAACAAACTTCCATTAGTGTAAACCTACACAAACTACCTAGCACCCTATACAGTGTAATTTTTAGCACTTAACACTTCTCAGCCTGTGCCCGTTTCCTAAACTCACGGTAGAAAACAATTCATGTATCACACACCATCCCTCATGTATTTTATACACAACACACACAATTTTCCTGCCTTCCACTCAAGTTCAACATTATTTATTTATTTATTATTACGAGAAGCTGATCCTTACTGCAAAGATCTCTCACCTTGAAATGTACCCACTGAGGTTTAATTTTTTTCATTTTTGACATCTGCCTTAACTAGTGACAACATGTTTCAGCATTGTGGATGACATCTCTGCCACCATCTCTACCACATCTTAGTTCCTGATGTTTTAGGCTTCCATTCTTTTTCTTGTCTTTTTTTCTCCTTCATGTGCGTATACACACACACACACACACACACACACACACACACAAACCAACATGCACATCACCTTCCTTTTGCCGGTCTAGATGACAACTGCAGCTTTAAAATAAAAGGGCTTTTTTTTCCATAACTTGCCTGTTGACTTTCTGCCATTTTCCTAATTTTTTCCTTCTGGTCTCTGTGTCTCACACTCTTTCTTTTCTTTTGTCTGTCTGTGCCACTGCTTCTGAACAGTTATAATTGCATGACTCCACATCACATTTTCCAGCTCTCTTACACCTCCAGTCCAATAGTAGACTGGCAGTCCTCATGAATGCCGACTCTGGAAGGCAGAAAACCTTTTATCAAAAAGAAGCATTATCCGTAGTCAAAATGAGGCTGTCAGTTTGTTTTCAGTACTGGAGTTTGCATTATTTTTTTTCATGTACAGAAGAGTGAGTATCATAGAAGATAATCAGCTGTGAAAATGACACATGCTTGACTCTAAATGTTCTCCACCAGGAGAAGAATTGTGACCCCGCCAAGGGCACACTTTTTGGAACCTGGTAGAACTGTTCTCCCAGTCCTGTTCTGTATAACATTTGTGTGAATGGTGTATAAACATGTATGCGTACTGTTACAGAATGGCCTTACTACTAATCCAAATGCAAGAAGCATATTTACTCTTAAATTTATACAACTGAAGTCCCTCGGGGCAAATAGGACATGTGGTACCAGGATGGTAAATTAAAACGTGTTGGTATTGCAGATAGAGGAGAACACAAACAAAATCCATGGAAGGAGGAGTGATTTTTTTTTCCTTTCTATTTTCTTCTTATAATCCTGTATGATGACGTCACACAAATATTATGTGCATTGTTTACATGCCAGACAAGTTTCAGATCTAGAGCTTGGACAGGCCATCGACAGGTACATTCATATTGAATTTAAGTGCTTCATATATTCATTACACAAACTTTGTGGCAATACTGAGGGCTGTTCTCACCTGTTAATGTTGCTTTGTTCATAGTAATGGTTACTCAGTCATACCAACTTGCCATGACTCACTCAGTTAACTTTATTATTCAAAAATCAGTAACTGAGTAAATGAACATGTAACAGGATATGTTCCATTTCTATTTATTATTGCAGTGGATAACATAGAACACTTACAGAAATGAGCAATACAAGACATATATGAGAAATTTCCAAAGACAGCAATACCCAGTCTCTTTCCCTCTTCCTGGATACTAGACCCCCTTTTCATATTGTTGTGAAATAGCACTTTTCACAGGAGTGATGGTAAGAAAGAGTAGATACTGTTAACCTCTGCATGCAGACCTAACACAAACAAGTCATTTCTCTGCCACATAACAATTGGCTGAATGAACCTTATTTTGTTTGTACTGGGCACCCCACTGTGACCTTCGGTATAAGAGCCTTACACAAACAGCACAGCTGTATTCTCCTGTGCCTTTGCTTACAAGATAACATGATTTGTTTTACTGGTTATGCATTATGCTCTCTCCACTAATTCTTTACTGTACTCTTTAATATCCTTTTCCCAGCACAGTAATATTTGTGGAGTCTGTCTTTCTTCATCTAACTACAACCATCACACACCTAGTCCAAGTACCCTAAAAGAATCTGTAGGTCAAGAAGTCTAATCAGAACCTAATAATACTGTCTGGCTGGGATAGATATTTAGTGGCTTCACACCAGCTGTGTGCATTACTGGACAGAGAAGTGGAGGCTGAAAGCCTGCATGGCTTTCTGTGTGCTTGCTGTAAAACTGCCAAAAGTGTCCAACTGAGGTCAGGCCAGTGGTAAAGACATAATTGGGTTGGCTCTCTATTGTTAAGACTCATGCTGACTCACCTGTTCCTCTGTTTAACTGCAAATATGGGTAATCCGTAGCTCAGATCAATGTCCTGTCTTTGTTCCAATGAGTTGCACTGGAACAGGCACTATGGGAGTCTTCCTGGAATTTTGTCAAGTCCTGTAAGGTTAACTTTGGCCATTATTCTGGCAAACTACTTGCAATTATTGTTGTACCCTGTTCACAGTAAGTACACCATAGCTGTGTTTCTGATGTGTTGAAATGTGTTGAAGCAGTACACATCCTTGTACTCAAATCTTTCTGTACATGCACAATTATCCTTAATATTCAGAAAAATCCCACTCATTGCTTGAAGTCCACAACTGAATCCAGAAGAGCTGAGGTTCAAAACACGGGGCCATAAGCTATATTCAGTCACTAGGCTTCTTAAACATTTGCACCTACTGAAATGCATAGGTTTAACTATAAAAAGAATAACTGAAGTAAACAAACATAACTTCTGCTGAGCAATGTTGCCGTCTGTTTGCTTTGTAAATTCTTTGCATCATATTTTACAATAGAATTCTTTCTAAAGAACTTCCTGTTAAAGATTTTTTGGGTGTTGGTCATTCATATTTGTTTTCCATGCTGTTATTGTCACCATCTGTATTAGAAGGCATTAGTTTTCATAATAGCACTTAAATGGGGTTTGAACTCAGGTTTTAGTATACTTTTGTGAAGAAGAGTTCTGGACCACATTACTTTAAAGAAGCTAGCCTTGTGTATATGTGTATATTTCATATACAGATGTATACAGAGAGTGAGAGAGATCATGATATTTTAAAAAAGCATTACTCAGAAAGATTTCAAGATCTGATTTAATGTTGGACTACCTTACTCCATTATTACTGGAGAAGTTACCTACTTCTTTTAAAAAAACTGCAGACAAAGAAATACATTTCTTTCAATGTCATTAGTACTTTTATTTTATATTGTGATCGTATGGGACATTTTTATTCTTACATTTTTAATAATTAACAATGTAAAATATTCTGTAAAAAGTCCCTCCTCTTTATTTAGTTATCATATACTTTCTGTTCTAGGCAAATTCATTCCAAATGGTCCTTTTTACTGCCACTCAAACAGTACTGCAGCTGCACATGATATAAAGTTTAGTCACCACCCATCAAGTTTCATCAACAGCAGCTGGTGGATCAGTAAGGGAAAGGACATTTAGTCACTGGTCTCAGTCCAGCCACCTGAAGAAAACACCGACTATCAGTACCAAACTGGTAAGCATGGGAACAGTTTGCAGCTCTCAGATTTCCAAAATCACAAATCTGGACGAAATTATAGCAGAAACAGGATGTAAGTAATATTTTGTATTTATTTTTTTACACTGTGATCATGATTGTGTTAGCCTAGTGTTTCTCTGACAAAATAAAAATGTGTCAAGAAGGAAGCTTTTTCAGATTGATGCTAGAGAACAACTGCAGTGCTGGAGAAAATGCTGAAGCAGTCAGACATGTGAACTTTATCTCATAATGTAAGCTAGTACACAGCAATGCAATTTCTTTTAGCCTTTAGGATATTGCATATACAAACTTAACCTTATTAATCTAGCCAAGGGATCCCCATGTCACCAGCAGCAATGTTAAGACTCAAACTAAGAATCCTTCTTAGATCAGCAGAAGCCATATTCAGTAAAAGTATAACATTATTGGAAATGCTTCTGGATATTAATTTTAAATAGTGTATCTGTAAAGTATAGTGATGCTGCATAATTAGTTCTTACAAGCTTCTGTGAAAAGTTGTGCATGTCTGTGATTAACAGGTTTCACATAGGAGAGAAAATAAATTACAGAGCTGCATTTCCAAGTAGGAATGTAACTGCAGCTAGCAATGAACCTTTACAATGCTGCTTTTATTTTGTTTTCAGCACAGTCAGTCTGCCTTCTCCTTGGATTTGTGATACACATCTTGTACTTCTCTGATCACTGTGGGAACAAGTATGCATTGTTCAGCTGAAGTGATATTCTCCGATGCTCAGCTTACTTATTGCATAGAAGGTTTTTTCTGTTTTTGTAACTTTACTGAGCAAAGAAAAAAAACAGCAGGACAAGGGGAGAATTTCTTAAAGGACTGATTAACTTTGGATTTAATTTGAATAACTCTTCTGTCTGCAGTTTTGGGGAGCAGTGTTGTCTTTGTTAATTTAATGCAGTTTTGCAAACTGCCTTCCTGCAAAACCAGAAACAGACTGATACAGCCAACAGACAATGTTTGCTCTTAATATTCCGGTGTAGATAAGAAAGGAATGTGTGGAAAGCATGTTCAGTGGTCCTTTATAATAATAAGACAACTTTATAAACCACCATTTACAAGTGCACCTTCACATTTGATCAGTTTGCCACTTAAAAAAGGAGAGTTAAGGCTCTGAACGGTTAGTGTGCTTCATTCTTTAGTTATTTGCAGGATCCCTGTGGTCTCCACTTTCACATTAGGTGAATCTGGAATTCTTGACCAAACTCTGTGCTCCCAGGCTGCACATGACAAAAGGATCTGGTGCCTACTGAATGTTGCACAGTTCAAAAGTAAGTTCTCAGATCCCTGTACTTTCTTATTTCGCAAGGCATTTGACTGATGCCAGCTTATTTTCTTTGCACTTAAACTTTACTTACAACCCAGATGTGAACAGTTAGTAGTACCCCTCCTTCAAATGCTAAGCTCTGTTTTTTTTTTAACTCTGTACAGGGGACATTCCCTATGCCTAGCACTATGAAACATTGTAAATAGAAATCTCTATTTAAATTGGCCACTGTCACTGTGAGGAACACCTGTGAACATTGTGGAAGACCTGCAAAAGTGCTGCAGAATTGCATAATAGTACAGATTCAGCAGTCCGCACTTGTGCACGCTTGCATTCACGTACATACATGCTCATACACACACATGCCTCAATGCTGTTGTCATGTTACTACCTAGAATGCCTGAGACCTACCAAATATTATAACATAACCTTGAAGTCCTTTATCTTTGCTGCTAATTATCTGCATCATCTACTTCTTCATGTTAACCTTGTGAAGACTATCTGTGTCAAAAGGTAATCCAGGGAAATGGATATAGTGACAAAAACAATGCACCATATAATTGTGCATATAGACTATCGTAATAATTAGTCAGGATACAGGGAACCTCCAGACACTGGACCCTTCTCTGTTTGGACTCATCAAGGGCAGGTAATGCTTACTTAACCTGGTGGATGTTTTTGCAAAGGTCACCAAAGCAATTGATGAAGGCAAATAGTACACACTTTATACCGCAACGGTTCAATATTATATGCTTGGAGTCTTTTCTTCGAGCATGTAAAGATCGACACATAAAGAGCAAAAGCTGTAAATGCGGCCACTTCTGCAAATTTTTTCCTCGCGAAAAAATTTATTGGCTGTAAACACATAAGCAAACTTTAAAACCCTAATCAAGTGGTGGTCTGTGCTCCCCCCCCCCAACTAAATATACCAACTTCGAGATCGCTCAACATTGGAGAAAAGGGCAATTCCTGATGACGGCCAAGCAAATTCTTTCATAGGGAAAAAATTCGCGGAAGTGGCTATTCACGGTTTCCAGCATTTAAGTGTTCAAAGAGACTCTTTGAGCTTCTAATATAGACCCACCTCAACATGACCAAAGCTTTTGACATGATTCCCCTATGAGGCATAGTAGTAAAGCTAAAAAACTGGGAATAAACCCCTGTGCCACCCGCGGGATTGCCAACTAGTTCACAGATAGGATGCAAACAATCAAAATAGGGGAAGTTACCTCCACAGAGGCCAGTGGAGTCCCCCAGGGTTCTGTGCTGGGACTTCTTATTGGCATCTACTTTTCTGAAGTAAAAGCTAATACCAAAGGGCTCTGACTAAGTTTGTGGTTGACTGCTACTGGAAGCAGTCACTGAATCCCCAAATGACTAAGCCATCCTGCAGGAAGGTTTGTCCTAAATAAATAACTGTGCCCAAACCATAGACTTTTGAAACTAAATGCCAAAAATTCATTATTGTATCATTTGGGAAGTCCTGCATCCCAGAGAACTACCACATTGACAGTACGCCCTTAAGAGTTGACCCAGTTGTTTGCGATTTGGGAACCTATGTAGATAGTGACCTAATATTTGACCAACATGTTTCCATTTTTGTAAGAAAGTTCTACTATATTGCACATTTTATAAATAAAGGGGTTGTAGATCTTAGGATGTCATTGTCTCCCTTTACCCAGCCCTCATTAGGCCAGTCATTGAAAATAATGTCTCTTTTGGCATGCATCGGTCCAAACACATGCAATAAATGGAATGCCCAGAGATACCTTACTGAAAGGATACAGGACAAAAACATGTCCTACATGGACCAACTCAAAGCCCTGTCACTCTACTCTGTATCCTACAGAATGCTAAGTTGTGACTTGTGTCTGGCATACAAAGTATTCTCTGATCCATTACTGATGGATTTACTGAAAATCAGCAAATGAAATGGTATCAAAAATACTTGGTCAAGGAATCTAAACCTCTTCTGCAACATCAACAGAACGGTTTGGAGGGACAGATACATCTCTCAGAAGATATCGCTGCTCTGGAACAGACTCCCCATCCTCACAAAACAAATTTCATCTCTGTCCATATTTAAGTGCAACTTAAATCTGTGGATGGGAAACAGAAAAGTTACCCCAAGATTGCCCCATGTACTACTAATGGACATAGGCAGCTCTTAAATGCTTTAGCCTATGCATGGGTCCCCTTAAATTATCTATGGTATGATGCCAGTTATTCTCATTAGTTGCAATATATAATTGTTGACCATGGGATGGGTAAGGCCAATCTCTACCCAAACAGAATAGGTTATTTTGAGCACAGAAATGGAAATTGGATAGGCTTAAAATGGCCCGCAAAAGTAACTAACCTAGTACTTGCATATGAACCTATAAGATAGACATCAAGGCACAATAAACTCCAACAAATTCTCTGGGTTGGTATCTGTGCAGAGACATTAAACAACAGTGCACAAGAACCATATCCAAAACACTCTCGCACAAACAAGTACATGTTTAGGCTGCATAAATGGATCCAATTTTCAACCATTTGTGCAATAAAGACATTTGCTTCTGCATTCTTGTTATTAAAACTACTCTATGGGTGCTGTATTCTCACTTGTGCTTAATTAAACCAGTTAAATAAATTTAAGTGTACCTGCAATAAAATACTAAAGTTTGCCTCTAATCAACAAATAGCCCATACCAGTGTGGCCTATCCCTCAAACTGCAGAGATTAAAATAGATACAAAGGTCCTTGAAAAGTAGGTACAGTAAACTCGGAGTTAACCAGAACTAAAGCAACCAGGGAAAAAAAAAATACTGTACAAATGTGTTGCACCCCCCCCCCCCCTGCAAAAACATATGTAATGTTTTTAGAGTTTTAAAAAGGAAGATAGGTTGAGAGAGGAAATTCCTAAGAACAAGTTAAATCAAACAAATAGTATAGGGTACAGTATTGGCCAGGCCTGTTTTTAATAGTTCATAGATTCATAGGTGTGTACTAGGCTAATGGCCCTGGAGCCTTTACAAGCCTAGCAAATAGAAGTGCCCTGACATTGTGCTGCCCGATGTTAGTTCCCAGTGCCTCTATCAAGTAGAGCCACTGGAGTGATCCCCAAGGTGAACTTCCCATCTACTCATCAAGATTTCTCTTGAAGAGGGCTGGTGAGGTGCTCTGCTTGACATGTATGTGAAGTCTATTCCAGAGCATGGGCAGTCTCTGGGTTATGAACCTGTCCCTCCAGCATGTTCTGTTGATTGTGGTAATGAGGTTGAGGTCTCTGGAGCATGTGGTGCAGAGGGATTGTGATTTCTTTAGATGTAGCATTTCTAACAGATCTGGGTCAGACATGGCTTTGTAAGTCAAGCAGAGACTGCCTCTTAGTAGACTATATGAGACAGAGAATAGCTGGAGTTTTTCGAGTCTGTCCATGTGTGATGTGTTTAAGGCCTAGGATCCTCTTCGTGAGGTCCTTTTGTGACCTTTCTGGCTGTTGGATGTGTGTCTAGTAAGGTACATGCCAAATGGGGCATTATACTCTGATTGGCCTAATGAGGGAAGAGTAGAGAGAGAGAGATGATCTCTTTCATCCTGGATGCAAATCCCTTGGTAATGAGATGTGCCACATAGAAGGACTTTCTGACCACGGTGGCGATGTGGTGGTCGAAGAAGAGGTTGCTGTCGATCTGTGTCCCCAGATCTCTTATAACACCTTCAGTGCTCAGTGGACTCCCATCAATGTGGTAATTAGTGGGAACTGAGTTTTTCCCAAAGGGGATGACTACACATTTTTTTGGCATTAAGCTTAAGGCCATGGTTTCGACACCAGTCATTGATTTCAGTGAGGCCTTTCTGTAGGATGTCTACATCACTTGGGAAGTTAATAATGGCTCCCAGCTTGAAATCACCTGCAAACTTGGTCAACCAAAGTCCCTTTGTGTTGGCCTGGACGTCTGAGTAGTAGATGCCAAACAGGAGGGGACCCAGGACTGATCCCTGTGGGACTCCACTCGTGACTGGTCAGCAGTCTAATTTGGAGTCAGCTGCTTTCACACTGTGGGTTCTATCTGTGAGCCAGTTTGCAACCCACCTAGTGATATAGGGGTTGATGCCTAGTTTAATGATTTTTATCAATAATTCCTGAGTGGGGAATGGTATCAAAGGCCTTGGCCAGTTCGAGGTAGGCTATATGAACTGCCTTCCCCTCATCCACAGCTCTGGTGACTGACTCAAAGAAGTCAACCAGGTTGAGGAGGAGGCATGATCTACCTTTCACAAAACCAAATTGCGTGGGATCTAGAGTTTGGAAATTTCCTATATCCTCATTAATTAGGTCCATGATGATGTGCTCCATAGCCTTACATATCAGACTCGTCAGGCTAATGGGGTGATAATTCCCAGGGTTTGTAGTTGCTCTCCCTTTATGGAGAGGGATGACTGTAGCAGTGTGCCATTTGGTAGGGACAAAGCCTGAGGTGAGGCTGATTGAACAGCGCGCACAGATGTGGTGCCAGTTCACTTTGTAGTTCATGTAGAACACATGCAGGGATATTGTCGGATCCCATGGAAGCTGTATTCTTGGCCTTGGACAATGCAGCTTTAACCTGTGCTGCAGTAATGCTGGGTGCTTAGCATTCCTCCAGTATTTTGATTGGTCGTTTGGGGGGGAGGGGGTAAAGTTGGCACTGAATCTGTTGGCCAGTATGTTGGCAATATCTGTTGGCTCTGTATAGGAGGTACCATTGTGCTGTAACTCGGAGCAAACCTGGGTATTGCCATGGAGATTTTTGATACAACTATAGAAGGCTTTGTGGTTGTTTTTAGTGTCTCCCGCAATTCTGCCTTCATAGCTGGCTGTAGAGGTTTTAATGAGGGATCTCAACTTTTTCTTGAGGCTAATAAGGGAGTTTTTCCAGTCTTGGGACGTCACCTTTTACTGCAACAGTTTCTTCCTTCTGTTGTAGAGTTTATTAATGGTAGGGCACCACCAGATTGGCTTCCTTTTTTTGGAGGAGAGCGTCTTGGTTCTTTTGGGTGTGGCTAGTTCCATGCAGTTATGTATGTGTTCGTACAGTGCATCATACCTCTCAACCGTACAGAGAATCAAATTTTTTACAGATTTTGAGGTTCAAAAAATGGGGTGCTACGATTCCCGAGTGGCACCCTGTAATTTCTGAATTTCTCGGCTTTTTTTTTTTTCTTCCAGCTAATGTCATCATGTGCAGAGGCATGTGTGATTTGTCAGCTCTGTGAATAGCCTGTCGGAATTGACTGAGGGCTCCACTGTACATAGGGTGCGGGCAATTTCAAATACAAGAATTAGCGCACTTCTTTCATGATCATAATGGATGCACAGCACACAAGATATTGGGAGCATTTGTTTTTCAAGCAAGCAGTTCTGTATTACCAACCATAAGAATAACTGTGGCAACCAAAGTACACACTAGTGCTAGCAAAAAGCGTGGGTTACTGAGTTTGTGTGGTAAATAATGCATAGTTTTTGACAGGTGCTAAGGTTTCTTCCTCAGTACTCCAAACATAGACAGATAAGCAATCTGCCTTTCTTCCATCTTGCTAGCAAGTTATATGTACACTGAGGGGATAGACATCCCGTGGCTAACTTAATGTCTATTGACTGCTGGGATAGACTTCAAATCACTCAGGTTCCCAAATACAATAGAAACTACCATCGAGAAAAATAATGAATTAAAATATTGGACAATAACTTAAAGCAGCATAAGCAGTGCATACTTGCCACACAGGAATAAACATGACAGGAAAAAAAAAATCCGTGACGGCATAGGATTTGATGGTTGACTAGTCTGTTCTACACATTGATCCTTACATAACAAAATCCAAATGGACGATCGTTTGTGTATGTATTGGGTTTTCCTCTGCCACCGTAATGGATGCACTGTACCCGAACCGGGACTCCGTATTGTCAAGTAGGCTTTTCCTCCACGGCCGTATTTCAGCTGCAAGCCAGGTAAGGTGTGTGAAAACTGTGAATGTTTTCTCACATTCCTCCTCCACGACATTACATTATGAATCTGCATGACACCAGGCAGTTACTGTTAACCTGAAATGATTAGCTTACACTGGAGATTTGCTTATGTGTAGAGAAGCTTTGTCACAGTTTTAAGCAGAAGGAATTTAACTTGATGCCTTCTAGGTTTAATTTGTGTGTACAGAATCCAGTCTGAATCCTTGTAACTGTGGAAGATGTTTATTTATTTATTTATTTATTTATCATTTGTTGACCGGGAATGTCCGACTAGATTCCACAGAGCCTGTTTTCAGCGGAGGCCCGGGGAGAAATGCTCCAGATGTAATTTTTTTTTTTTTAAGTGCGAGTGGTATTTGTGGCTGACAGTTTTTGTGGACTTGAGGTCAATGTATCTTTAATGTAAACTGAAATACTACCCATTTTTTAAGACCGGTAACAGTGTTGCTTAAAATTAATGGAGGCTGGTAACACTTTCTGTCCACTTTGCTAATTGAAATCTTAAGCTCTTATAGCAGTGTTTGTTGGATAATAAGTTTTTTGTTGTGCAGGCAGTTTAACTATTTGACAGTAGCTACATTTTGTTTTCACAGGTCTCCATTATTATAATTTGGATATATACTTTCGTGCTGTTGCCAGCACTTGTTTTAAAAAGCACAAACACATTTATATGGCGATATTGCATAAATCTCTTTGATTTTTTCTTACTTTGCCTTTTGCTATCATTTCCCATATCTCTGCACTAATGAGGAGAAGTGGTCTTGATGTTTGCGACCATTTTTTTTCTTTTGCTTTAGTAACTAATGTAAATATTTTCCTGGCGTGGTATATTTTTCTCTCATTTTATCCTTTGTTTTAGATTTTCTGATCCTCTCTTTTTGTTTTTTGCCTATACACAGGTTTTAATTTTCATAGTTGTTCTACAGTGTTACATGAGTCATTCATTAGTTTATAGTACTTTCTTCTTAGGAAGACAGTATGGTGACGTAATTCACAGATGCACTTTGCTTGTTTAGTTTTTATACACTGCTCTTTGTAAGAGTGTAGTGTAGGTAATATTTTGACTACAAAGTTTTTTTGTGTTTTATTTTGGATTTTTTTTTCCCTCCCTGGAACTCTCCTGTAAATGGGCCATTGCAGTGTGAATATCTGTTAACAAGAGTAAAGTACTTTTTGTGAATCTAAATTAGTATTCCTATAAATTATCTGTGTTCTCTTAGAGGTTGTGTGTGTCCTGTGATGGGTTGGGACTTGGCACCCTGTTCAGGATAGGTTCCTCTGTTTAGAACTTGGTTAGTATAGGTAGGCTGGCTCCATCCTCCCCGTAAAACTGAAGGGGATTATTTGGCTGAATGCATGTAGCCTTCGAGTACAATGGTTTTAGTGCCATTTTGGGTATCCCACTGTAATTTTATAGTACCTATCTCCATATAAATTCTTCCATGAACTGGACCAGAATGCCAGTTGCATGACTGTTAATTTATCTGTGCTGTCATTGTAGTTTAAAAAAATTAGGAGGAAAGGATGATAAAAATATAAGTAGCCAATGCACATGTATCCCCACAGTGCAACCATTTACTACAGGGTCTCTGGGGGGGGCCATATTTTGGTTGTCTGTTCTTCAGTTTGTATTTGAACATTGGCATCCCACAATTCCACTGGAGTGGGTGGGGCCACATAATTATGTATGCAAACATCATCTTAATCAGCGTACAGCTTTGTACCTGTTTTTCATGGGCCTTTGTCCAGATTTTTGATGTTTCCAGGTTGAGAAGTATGCAGTGCATTGGTGTATGATTCGGCAGTTATGCCTCTATTTTCCATTGAAATGGGTGCTGTGAAGTTAGCCACCTCTGTTTTTAGGAACCCAAAGTCAGCTTTGGAGAAGTTTTTCATGGTGGTTACCTTTGCGGGGGGTGTGGGTGAGATGTGGATTTCCATGGTGATTAGTTTGTGGTCTTATCTAACCAGGGAGGAATTGACTATTTGTGTAGAGCAATGGTTGCCCATGTTAGTAATAACCAGCTCAAGGATGTTGCTTCCTCTAGTGGAGGGAAGAATGAGCTGGTCCAGGGCATTTGAATTAATGAATTCCAGGAAGCGTTTGGCCAGTGCATTGGCGCATGAGTAGTTTTCTCAGTTGATGGAGGGGTATTTGAAGTCACCTAGTATGAGAGTGTTGGGTTGGACCCTAATAGTTTACAGGGCACTTAGGAATGTGGAGTGAGAGTCTTGGGATATGGTTGGGGACCTGTAGTAGGCTACAACCTGAATCACCGTCTTACCCAATGTTAGTTGTACCTGAAGTATCTCAGATGTGTTATGCTGGGCTACTAGTCTGTAGGTGTGCATATCCTTTATGAATATGGAGACACCACTGCCTTTGGAGCTTCGGTCCATGTTCTGGGGCCGAAAGGTGTGGAATGAGTTATAGCTTGGTACTGCAGGGGTGCTTTCTGCTTCTTTAAACCAGGTCTCCGTTACAGCACGAATGTTGATGTTCTCCATTTTGAGAAGTGCTTCGAGCAACTGCATGTTGAGATTTAGACTTCTAGCATTGAGCAGCATGATCCCCAGATTGCATTTATTTATAGCTGTTACTGTGGTAATTTGGTCTTTGGAACATCACCTAAAAAGGGCACTATAGGGGTGGCAAGAGCCTTAGCCAGTGCCCGGAAACCCAGGGGTGGCAGATGCAGTCCATCTCTGGCAAAGCATCGAGGTCTGTCAAACATGTCATCCCAAGCAGACAGATACTGGATCCCCTTAGAATGACACCAGAAACTTAGCCAATTATTGAAGTCAATCCATTTTCTGCTTGTACTGCGGTATCATTCTGGGCGATGGTAGGATGCTGCTCAGGGCTAGGGTCATACCTGCCTGGGCCACATAATCTGAGAGCTCCTCCATGTCTCTTTTCATGTAGTCCAGGGAGGTGCATCTCAGGTCATTCACACCCGCATGGACAGTGACAGAGTCATACTTGTACTTGTGGAGTGACCTGAGTGCTTGTGTTATGTGCCGGATTCTGGCACCTGATAGACAGCTGACTGTTACCTTCTCCTTATTCAGCCTAGTGAGTAGGATATCAGTGTGCCTCAATATCGAGTCACCTATGATTAGTGTATTGGGCAAGCTGTTTTGCCTTAGGAGCTTAGGTTGAGGGGCACACTCTGTTAGGTGAGCTTATGTGTCCTGTGGTTTGTACTGTGTTGTGATGGTCAAGTGCGTTTCTGCCTTGGAGGTCTCTGCTGTTTGGGTAGATTTCTATTGAGAGCCTCCGCAAAGATGGGTGTGTGGTTTGTGTTTTTATGTGAGAGCTGTTATGGTTGGTGTTCTGGAAGGCTATGTGGTGCATGTGGTGAAGTGCAGGTGTTGACCTTCTCCTCTTGACCAGCTATTCCGGTCTTGGCTTGAGAGTGCATGGCTTCCAGTTTGGATATATAAGTGCATCTGTCACAAATCTGAGTGTTGGGAGGCAAGACGAGAGGGTTGTCTTTGTACATGAGACAGTTGCTACACTGCCTCAGAATGCCCAAGTTCACCAGGTTAATAGGAGAAAGCACAGGGAACTGACCTTTAGACATGCCACGAAGGATGGTCATTATTACGAAGTACTGGAGCTATTTTATTTATTTATTTATTTTATTTGTTTATTTGCAGTTGGTTTATCAGGATAGTCCATTGGGCCAAAAGAACCCGTTTTCAATGGAGTCCTGGGGAGAAAAGCTCCAGCACAGACAAAAATTAGGTACATACACAAGATTGCTAAATATAATTATACAAGTAGTAGATAAAACATTTAAGCTCAAAAATTCAAGAAGCATTCAAAACAATACAATAAATGAAGATTAATGTGAAGTAAGTGAGCTGAGACAGTAATGTGATTTACATAACAGAGTTGTAATTGAGAAGGAACATAACATTACATTACAGAGTAGTTATTCTGAAGGAACACAAGCTTTGTTAGGTAAAGTTGAGTATCAAAGCATAAAGGAGGTAAGATGTCATATATTTATGAGGGGTGGGAGCAAGAACAATCCCATTGGGACCTTAGATGTGTATGGAGAGATTTTTTGAACATGTAGTGATTAGAGGTAATGGATGGTGGGAGTGAGTTCCAGAGACGGGAAAGGTTAGAGGATAATAAGTGTTTACCTGGGGGATAAGATGGTTTATGAACTTCTAGTAGGTTTTGATTGTTGGACCTTAAGACTCTATTTGGTAGGTGCATTTTGAAGTCAGAAGACAGGGAGGGACAAAGAGAGGGGTTGAGAATGAGCTTATGCGCTGAAGTCAGCTGTATATAGATGAGATGATTAGATACAATTTAGTTTTGGAGAGAGGAACAGTGGTGGGTGGAGGACCTATAATTTTGTTATAGCAGGAGGAAAGCTGGCTTTTAGAGAAGTCTGAAGATTAGTCAGTAATGGAGTCCCATAGAGAGGGGATGAGAAAGGAGGAAGCAAGAGTGATTTTGGAGGAGCTAGTAAGATACTGATTGCATACCTAGTTTTTGATGAGTTTTTTTAATATTTAGTTGTAGATGGGAGTTGAATTTAAGCTGATTGTCAATTTGAACACCTAGTAGCTTAGTTTCAGATACCAGTTCCAAGGGCGAGTTATTTTGGCTGGTAATTGAGAAAGAGTTTATATCGAAAGAGGTGGATTTGGAGGGGGTAAATACCACTAGTTTTGTTTTGGAGGCATTGAGTGCTAAGTGATTTATTTTCATCCGATGCTCAGTAATTGAGAAAGCTTCCTGAGTAAGTTTTTGGAGCAGAGAGCAGATAATGGTAGAATCATCTGCATATTGGATGATGTTTGCAAATGGAATGGATTTGTGGAAGTCATTTATAAATATATTAAAGAGGAGGGGACCAAGAATAGATCCTTGGGAACTCCAGTGGGGGTACTAAGGAAAGGTATCTATTTGATAAATAACTGGAGAACCAATTTATGGAGGCAGGAGAGAGGTTAAGTTCTGACAGTTTGGATAGGAGCAGGCTGTGTGAGATAGTGTCTCTATTAACAGTCTCAAGAAAGGACAGGAGGGCTGTCATAGTGCTATGATTTGGCCTGAATCCATGTTGTGTAGGGGTTAAAAGGTTGTTATCTAAGAGATGTGGTAAGAGTTGAAGCTGGATACACTTTTCCAGAAGTTTAGATATGGGAATTGTTGCCTCCTTTATGGAGGGTGATAAAGGCTTGCTTCCACAGTAGGGGCACTGTGCATTCATGGATGGAGCGGTTGATTAGAATGCTGATGGGATAGGTTTCTGAAGGAGTTTCTTTATAGTGGAAGTGGGAATAGGTTTAAATGAGAAGAGAAATTGAGGAAGATATGGGTGAGGAGGGGGTTAGAGTAGTGGATGAGGTGGAAGATAGACAGTGAGAAGATGAGAGTGAGGAGGAAGTGGTGATGACGGGAGGGTTGTTTGCAGGAGAGGGTGGGGTGTATTAGGTAATGAGGAGGGGTGTGTGAAGGAGGATGTGAGTTTGCTAATAGAGTCGATGAAAAAGGAGTTGAACTGTGTAGCTAGATCTAGGTCTGGGCTATTTGGGTCTGGGGTTGGGGTGTGTGGTTTGCTGGGGTTAAGGAGTTAGTTTTATTGTTGTTTTGGAGTGTGAAGAAGAATACATATTTCCTTATGTATTCCTTTTACAGGAAAAATGTTATTCAACGTGTCTGAGTCTGTACAAAGCACTGCCAAACACTTGAAAGGAAACTAATACATAGACCCTGCTAATACATAGACCCTGAAAATTTAAGGATGAAGTATTTAGGCAGATATTCTGAAGTTAGAAAGAAATCAATCAGTACTTACTGAAAAATAAAGAATTAGCTTGTCAAGAATGATGAAAAGAGGGGAGTTGCATGAATGGTAACTCTCAAGCAACCAGAAACTACAGATCTGAAGTAGTTAACTTCATTTGTCCATCAACCTGTGGGTATCGGATCCATATCAGATCCGAGCCGGCAGCTTCAAACAGCTAAGATCCGAGCTCCAAGCTCCTCCCCCTTACCCATAATCCCCTGCTAACCCTTCCTGTCCTCAGATCTTATTTGCCGCGTTTCAGTCAGCAGCTTCATCGAGCTTCCAGGCATGTATAGTCCAGTTTTCTCTGAGAAAAATCTTTCTTTTTTATTCTAACGGTTTAAAAATATTGGTGTGTGTGCTTCCCCTAGTGTTTTGGGTTTATCAGTAAAATTGTGTAGTTAATCTTAACTGTTTTTAGTTAGTTTGTCCTCCCCCTGTGTGTTCGTGAAGGCGTGTTTGTGTTGGGCCTAGTTTCTTTCCTAAGTATGTCTGAGGCCCCTAAAGCCTTTTTTTCTAAATGCACCGAGTGTGGCCATAAGCTGTCCCCAGTGGATGGCCACACTCGGTGTGTTATTTGCCTTGGGGTTGACCATCTCTCTTCAGGCTGCACTATTTGTGCAGCCTTCAACCCCAGGGCTTTGAGGGACAGGAGATTGAAGTTGGTCTTGGCGGGACTGTTGCCCCCGGATCCGACTTCGGCCTCCTCTCCCTCTGTGGCACCTGCCACAGCTGTGACAGTGCCACCCCCCCCATCCCTGCTCCCCTGGCTGGGACTCACCCTCCCACCGCTGGCCAGGAGGAGAGGGAAGCTAGGAGGGAGTGCAAGAAGGACAAACATCACAAGCGGTGGGCCGAGTCTTCCTCCTCGGCCCCGCCAGCCAAGCAAGCGGCTTCTCCTAGGGCCTCTGGGCCTTTTCCTTCCCGGCTCCATTCTTTCCGTTTTTCTTCGGAGCCGGAGGAGGAGGAGGCCCGGTCGCCTTCGAGGTCATTGAGGCGGCACTCCCGTCCCGCCTCGGTGGCCTCCTCTAGGTCGACTAGAAGCTTATCTGATGCAGACATGGACCGGATGATGCGTAGGTTCCTCCAGGCCCAGCTGCAGATGGGAGTGCTCCTGCCCCCCCCCCTCCGGGGCAGAGCTCGACCCCTTTTTTCACCCCGATAGCTCCTTCTTTGACCCATTTCCGGGGTTCGGAGCCTTCGGAGCGGAGTAGCGCCGGAGCCGGGGGAGTGTCGGCTCCAATAGTACCTCTTACTTTGGCGCCGACAGCACCCTCAAGTTTGTCGGGTCTCTTTTTGGATCCGAGCTCTCGGAGCCAAGAAGAGCTGAGCTTCGGATCTGGAGGTGTCAGTGTGTCTTCGGCTCCATCTCGGTCGGAGCATACTGGCCCTTCGGATCTGTCTGCTTCGGCGCCGGCTCCGATCCTTGCATCAGATCCGAGAGAACTGCTCTTGGATCCCAGGGAGAGCCGCTCCCCTTCGGCGTTCGATGTTGTGGAGAGGGTTCTATCGAGGGACTCGAGACCCCAGGCTCCTGCTACGGCTCCACCCTGCACTCAATCTCAGACGGGTCTACCTTCCATCACCTGGCCCCAGGGACAGCCTGCGCCTACATCCCAGATAGTTCCCTTGGAGGAACAGGCTGTGGTTGGTGAGGCCTCTTCGGACAGCCCCCCCGAGGAGGTCCCTCACAAACGTAAGTGCAAGAGGAGGCACTTGGACTCACCTGAGTCCTTGACAGCAGATACAGAGTTCGAGGAAGAGGAAGGTTCCCCAAGGTCACCCCCCGAAGACATCTCCTTCAGAGACATCATGGAAATGCTTCGAATTAGAGGGGAGTGGTCCGCCCAGAAACCTTCCTCGGAAGAGTCTGTATTTCTGGAGGTGTTTGACGCAGGCCCATCTACCTCTTGGTTGTCCCCTCCCGCCAACCCCCTGGTAGACCTGATTACTGCCAGAGCATGGAAGGAACCGGACACTGTGGAGCCCATTCCAAAGAGGCCTGATAAAATTCTTAGCCCCCCCTTCCGATAGAACTTGCGGGAGCAAGGGTGCTCCTGTAGATGCCATGTTGGTGGCGGCCACCACTAAAAAGGAACTGGCCCAGGAGAGTTCCTCAGTCCATCCTCCAGACAAGGAGTCTCGGACGATTGACCGTTTGGGGAAGGAGATGTTCGCTTCAGCCACCTTCTCGGTAAGGTCACTGAATTATATGGCACACGTGATACGACTCCAGTGGGATCTCATCAAAGAATACGCCGGGTTGCCCCCAGAGTCCATGTCGGCAGAGGATAAGGAAGTATTCTCTACCTGAATGGCCACTCTCAAATCCATTTCTAACACCTCTGTGCAGCTCCTCTCTCATGCCACGGAAGGAGCCGCTAGAGCTAGTGGAGCGGGCATTGTCTTACGATGGCATGCTTGGCTCCGCCATTGTGATTTTGCGGAACCCTTCAAGGCGTCCTTCGCTAATGCCCCGTTTGACGGTTCTTCCCTCTTTGGCAAGACCGTATGCGACACGCTGGTCCAGAGTGAAAAAGATGGGAAGACGCTGTCTGCCGTCGGAGGCCGCTTCTCTGCTCCCCAGAGGTCCTTCACTAGGAACCAAAAGGGACAGAAGAAGATGTGGTTCCGGAAATCTCAACAGTCCCATTTCGCTCTGGACCCCTCGTCCTTCAGAGGCAGAGGAAGACAGGGTGGACGCCGGCCCAGAGGCAGAGGGGGACCGAAGAATTTCGGGTCAAGAGAACCCTTTTCTGATTGGCCCGCGCAGCAACCCTGAAGGGTTACCCGACTGCTCTACTCTGGAGGCAGTCGGGGGGCGTTTCTCAAGGCACCTAGCTATGTGGGAGTCTATTACAACAGATCACTGGGTGCTTCGGATCATATCCAGAGGTTACAAGATTCCCTTTCTCAACCTTCCTTCCAAACCCCGGAGCCTCCCCGATGTCCCACCCAATCAAAGGGAGGCAGCAGCAGAAATCCTCCAGCTGCTAGAAAAAAGAGCAATCCAGCATGTCCCCCCAGACCAATCCGGATCAGGCTTTTACTCCAGGTTCTTTTTGGTGCCAAAAAAAGACGGAGGACCTAAGACCAATCCTCGATCTTATCCTTCCTAAACCTGTCAGTGGCCAAAGAAAAGTTCCGGATGGTTACCATTCAATCCATTCTCCCACTCCTGCAGGAGAACAGCTGGATGCGCTCATAGACCTCAAGGACGCGTATTACCACATTCTGATGGACAGGTGATCCAAAAGGTTTCTCCGCTTCTGGCTAGGAGCCAGCCACTACCAGTTCAGGGTCCTCCCCTTTGGTCTCACCACAGCCCCCAGGGTGTTCACCAAAGTGTTAGCGGTGGTAGCGGCCCACCTAAGGCTTCAGGGAATACAGGTCTTTCCGTACCTAGACGACTGGCTCCTGTCCGCCCCCACCAGGCATCTACTGTGCTCAGCCAGAGATTATTTCCTCCATCTGGCTTCCCAACTGGGAATCACAGTCGGTCTCAAAAAATCTTCTCTCCAACCAACCCAGGTCTTAGACTTCATTGGAGCCAGATTGGACACAAATCTTCTGCAGGTCTTTTTGACTCCGGACCGACTTCGGACCCTGAAGCTCCACGTACTAGCTCTTCTGAACTACCCGGCTCCTCCAGCAGAATTGGTCCTGAGGGCTCTAGGCTCTGTGGCGGTGACTATCAATCTATTACCCTTGGCGCGCCTGAACATGAGGGTACTGCAATGGACCCTACAGGTCCAGTGGTCCATTCTACAACATCCACTGTGTTCACCCATTCCCCTCAGCAGGGTTTGCAAGAAAGCCCTACTCTGGTGGCTCCAGTCTCTGGACCTCCAGAAAGGACGTCTGTTCTCTATGCCTCCCCCGCTTGCCACAGTGACCACGGATGCTTCTCGCCTTGGTTGGGGGGCACTGTATGGGCAGAACTGTCCAAGGCACGTGGACCCAATCGGAGACCTTGTTGCATATCAATGTCCTAGAGATGAGGGCGGTGCTTCTTGCGTTGCGAGCACTCCAAGCCCTTCTTCCCTTGGGAACTATTGCAATTCAGACAGACAACATGTCAGTTGTCTGGTATATCAACAAACAAGGGGGAACAAGGTCCTACTCACTTTGTCGAGAGGCCATGAGAGTTTGGGAATGGGCGATCTCCACCAACCGCTTTCTCATAGCAACACACATTCTGGGTCGGTCGAACATCTTGGCAGACAGGCTGAGTCGAACCATCCTTTCACCATACGAGTGGTCTCTGAACCTGAGAGTGGCAAAGCAAATTTTCCTCAAATGGGGTCAACCTTGCTGCGATCTCTTCACGTCTCCTTCGAACGCAAAGTGCAGCGACTACTTTGCTCTAATTCCCCCACCAGGGGAATCCCCCAGAGACGCTCTGGTGCATGTTTGGCCATCCAGCCTACTTTATGCTTATCCTCCTCTTCCCCTAATGCTGAAATTCTTGCAGAAAGCACATCGGTTGGGGAGCAGAGTGATCCTCATAGCCCCATTCTGGCCTCATCAAGCGTGGTTCCCTTGCCTGTGGTCTCACCTAGTGAACTCCCCATGGGTTCTAGATCCCACGCCGGATCTGATCTCCCACCCGCTAGGGTTGACAACCCTGAACCTGGACAATCTCAAGCTCACAGCTTGATTGATCCAGTTCCAGTGATAGCTAGGACTCCTGGTATCTCATCATCTGTTAAGGCTGTTTTAGTAGCCACTCATAAGCCTTCCACGAGGAAGGTTTATAATAGTAAGTGGAAACGTTTTTCAATCTGGGCAGAACGCAGAAACTTGGATCCCTTTACAGCTCCGTTACCAGCAGTGCTAGAATTCTTATCAACCTTATTCGACCAGGGTGCTAGCTTCTCTACGGTCAAAGTCCAATTAGCTGCAATCTCCCACTTTCATGTGGGAAATGGTCTCGGCCCCCTGGCCTCTTCCAAATTATGTAAGACCTTTTCAAAAGGCACCTTCCTCTTGAGACCTCCTGTTAAAGATCCAGTTCCTCCATGGGATTTAACTCTTGTTCTCTAATCTCTGACAGCCCCTCCGTTCGAGCCATCAGCCTCGGTGGACCTAAAATTCTTATCCTGGAAGACTGCCTTCCTTACTGCCATCACTTTGTCTAGAAAGGTTTCGGAACTTCAAGCCCTTTGCGCCAAGCCACCATACTTGGTTTTTCATAAAGATAGTCTCCCTCAGGACCAATCCTTCCTTCTTGCCCAAGGTCGCGTCGGAACCCAACATCAACCAATCCATTAATTTACCAGTATTCTTTCCAAATTACCAGAACAAAGGTGAATATAATTTACATTCCCTGGACATACACAGGCAATTAAGATTTTATCTGCACAGGACCGCTGGTCACTGGAATTTGGACCAGCTCTTTGTATCCTTTGCGAAACCCTCTTTGGGAAAACCAGTATCGAAAGTTACATTGTCCAGATGGATTTCCCAATGTATCTTACCAGCATATCAAAGTTCTGGTCGACCTGAACCTGAAGGAGTCCACGCTCATTCTACTCTATCAGTTTCCACCTCTGCTGCTCTTTGGCCCAGAGTTTCCTTGGATGACATTTGCCCAGCAGCCACTTGGGCTTCATCTCATACGTTCATTAACCATTACAAGTTGGACATAATTTCCAGAGGGAGAGCATCCTTCGGCTCCGCAGTGCTCCGGAATATACTTCCATGAGGACCTCCCAAGGTTTGTGTAGCTGGGGACTCTGTCCCACAGGTTGATGGACAAATGAAGTTAACTACTTCAGATAAAGAAGTTATGTACTCACCATAACGTTCCATCTGAGTAGGTAATTTTCATTTGTCAGCAACTGACCCTCCCTCCATCCCCCTAACCTGTAGTGCGTACTAGAAGGATTCCTAGCCCTTGTTTCCAGATAAATTAGGTTAGGATTTACAGGTGACTCCTGTGTTATAATACTCTGTATTGCTAAGCAAACTCGATCTGAGGACAGGAAGGGTTAGCAGGGGATTATGGGTAAGGGGGAGGAGCTTGGAGCTCAGATCTTAGCTGTTTGAAGCTGCTGGCTCAGATCCGATATGGATCCGATACCCACAGGTTGCTGACAAATGAAGATTACCTACTCAGATGGGACGTTATGGTGAGTACATAACTTCTTTTTATCTGGCATCTACCAATCCCCATGGGTGCCGGTTAACTGAGAGTTTACTGTACATCCAGATAAAAACTGGGACTCTAATTATCATAAAATATGAATACCACATAACTCATCCCACTTCCTGTAGGAATGTGCAGTGCTATTCAGAAGCCCATTTAAAATACAGAATGACAAAAAAGATGGTAAATATATTAAGCACAATATCAAGGAGACAACATAAAATCTGTAGACTTTAATGAGCTGTATTGCAAAATTTTACCAAACAAGGTAATTTATTTTAGCTTCTGAAAAGATGTGACCTTTTTCTTTAAATTATTAGTGGCACTAGTATGCTGGTCATGTAGTGTGGTTGTCTGTATACTAGACATACTCAAAAACCATGTGTGAGGAGGGGGGAATTCAGAAAATTATGTGATGGGATAAATAAAGTCTGAAAATAGGGGAATACATCCAAAAACCGGTACATGTACAGGGGTAAATCGAGCCTGACAATAGGAATGTTCCTCCAAAATAGGTACAGTTGAGAGTTCTGTACTTCTGTACTGTGATATCTTTAATGCCTTTCCCAAGTAAGTTTAAACATGGCTTCTATAACAGGTTCATAGGTAGGTACTAGGCTATCGGCACAAGGGCCTAAGTAAGCCTAGCCAACAAGGTTCCTGGGCTTACGCCACCCAAGAAAGTTAATTTCCTGTGCCCCTGTCAAGCAGAGTCACAGAAGTGATCCCCGGGGTGTATTTCCTATTTCCCATCCACTCATCAAGATTTTTCTTGAAGAGTGCTAATGAGGAACTGTGCTTGACATAGATGGGTAGCTTGTTCCAGAGTATAGGAATTCTCTGGGACAGGAATCTATCCCTCCAGCATGTCCTGTTTATTGTGGTGACAATGTTTAGGTCCCTAGAGCTTGTAGCTCTGAGGGATTGGGATTTCTTTAGGTGTAGCATGTCCAACAGCTCTGGGTTTAACATAGCTTTATATGTTAGGCAGAGATCTCCGTGGAGTAGGTGATATGCTACAGAGTAAAGCTGGAGTTTTTTGAGACGGTCAGTATAGGGCATCTGTTTGAGGCCTGTAATCCTCTTTGTGAGGTACTTGTGTGGCCTTTCCAGCTGCTGCAGATGTCTTGTGAGGTACATTCCAAAAGAGGCTTTGTACTCTATAATGGGTCTAATGAGTGCCAAGCAGAGGGGAACAATGACCGCTTTTTGCCTGGATGAGAACCCTTTTGTGATGAGGTGTGTCACATAGAAGGATTTCCTGACTACTGTGGCGATGTGATTATCAAAGGAGAGACTACTGTCCACCTGGGTCCCAAGGTCTCTTATCACACATTCGGCATTAAGTAGACTGCCGTTTATGTGGCAGTTCATGGGTAGAGAGTTTTTACCAAAGGGGATGACAATGCACTTTTTGGCATTGAGCTTGAGGCCATGCCTCTGACAATAGGCATCTGTCTCAGTGAGGCCCTTCTGTAGGATGTCCACATCATTTGGAGACTCTACTATGGCTCCTAGTTTGCAGTCATCTGCGAACTTCGTTAGCCAGAGGCCTTCTGTGTTAGCTTGTACTTCAGAGAAGTAGATACCAAACAGGAGAGGTCCCAGGACTGAACCCTGTGGTACTCAACTTGTCACTGGTTTGAAGTCCGATTTGGAGTCTGCAACTTGTACAGTGTGGGTTCTGTCAGTGAGCCAGTTGGCAACCCATCTTGTGAAGTAGGGATTTATACAGAGTTTAGCTATAATTCCAGAATAGGGGATGGTGTTGAAAGCCTTTGCGATGTCAAGATAGGCTGTGTGAACCACCTTACCCTCTTCTTCGGCTTTGGTGACTGCCTCAAAGAAGTCAATCAGGTTCAGAAGGCATGATTTGTCTTTCACAAACCCGAACTGGGTGGGGTCCAGAGTTTGGAGGTTACCAGTGTCTTTGTTTGAGTTCCATGATGATACATTCCATGGCCTTTCATACCAGGCTCGTCAGGCTAATAGTGTGATAGTTTCCCGGATCAGTGGTGGCTCCCCCTTTGTGGAGTGGGATAACTGTTGCTGTGCGCCATTCAGTGGGCACAAAGCCTGACTTGAGACTATGATTGAACATGGTGCTTAGGTGGGGAGCCAATTCATTTTGAAGTTTATGTAAAATGCAGATGTTGTCCGTTCCCATGAATGCTGTGTTTTTAGTTTGAGGGTGCAGCTTTCACCTGCATAGATGTGATTACAGAGACTCTGCATTCTTCCTGTATAGATATGGGCCCTTTAGGGGGTGAGAGGGGGGTAAAGTTAGCACTGAACCTATCTGCCAGGATGTTGGCAATATCAGTTGGATCTGTAATTTTCGTGCCGTTGTGCTGTAACTCAGAGCAGATCTGGGTGTTGCCACTGAGATTCTTGACAAAGCTATAGAATGCTTTGTGGTTGCTCTTAGAATCAGTGGCGATTTTTGTTTTCGTAGCTAGCTTTAGAGGATCTTATAAGGGATCTCAGCTTCTTACTGAGGCTGACTGGGGAGCTCCTGCACTCATGGGATTTTACTCTCTTTTGCAAGAATTTCTTCCTTCTGTTGTAGAGTTTATGGCAGGGGACCACTAGATTGGCTTCCTTTTTTTGGAGGATAGCATCTTGGTTCTGTTTGGGATAGCACAATCCATGCACTCATGCAAGTGCTTACAGAGTGCATTCGCGTAGGATTCAGCAGTCATAACTGTATTGTCCATCTGCATGGGTGTCATGAAGTTCACCACTTCTGTCTTAAGAAGCATGAAGTTGGCTTTGGAGAAATTTTTTACCATGGTTTCCTTAATGGGGGGTGGGGGTGGGATGCGGATAACTAGGGTGATTAGCTTATGGTCGGATCTGACCAACGAGGAGTTGACTTCAGGTGTGGAACACCGGTCACTCATGTTGGTAATGACTAGGTCTAGGATATTGTTGCCCCTGGTGGGGATGTGGATAAGTTGATCCAGGGCATTGGAATTTATGAATTCCAGAAAGCGTTGAGCATAGGAATTGGTACATGAGTAGTTTTCCCAGTTAATGGTGGAGTAGTTGAAATCGCCCATTATTAGGGTATTTGGTTGTACCGTAATACTTTCCAGTATGTCAAGAAAGAAGGAGTGGGAATCCTGGGGCATGGTGGGGGATTGTAGCAAGCTACAATTTGGATTGCAGTTTTGCCCAAAGTTAGTTGCACTTGGATAACCTCAGATGCATTATGCTGTGCATCTAGCCTGGAGGTGTGGATATCATTAATGAATATGGACACACCTCTGCCTTTGGTGTTCTGGTCCTGGTTAGATGGCCGAAAAGTGTGGTACGAGTTATAGCCTGATAAAGCAGGGGTGCTCTCTAGAGCCCTGAACCAGGTCTCGGTCACTGCACAGCTATCGATGTCCTCCATTTTAAGGAGTGCCTCGAGTGAGTGCATTTTGAGATTTAGACTTCTAGCATTGAGTAGCATTACCCTCAGTTTTTGCTTGCCTGTTCCTGTTACAGTTGTGAATTTGTCATTTGAACCTTACCTAGAAAATGCATTATAGGAGCGGCAAGCCATCTCTGGCAAAGCATCATGGTCTGCCAACCATGTCGTCCCAGGCAGACAGATACTGGATCCCCTTAGAATGAAACCAGAAGGTTAGCCAATTGTTGAAGTCAGTCATTTTGTCCTTGTACTGCAGTATCATTTTGGGCGATGACAGGATGCTACTCTGGGCTAGGGTCATACCTGCTTGGGCTACAAGATCAGAGAGCTCTTCCGTGTCTCTCTTCATGTAGTCTAGGGAGATGCATCTCAGGTTGTTCACACCAACATGGACAATGACACAGTCATATTTGTACTTGTGGAGTGACCAGAGTGCGTGGGTTATGTGGCAGATCCTGGCACCCGACAAGCAGCTGACAGTAACCTTCCCCTTGTTTAGCCTGGTGAGTGGGACATCAGTGTGCCTGACTATAGAGTCAGTTATGACTAGTTTGTTGGGTACATTGTTTTGTCTTCTAGTCTGTGGTTTATTGGCGCACTGAGTCTGTGGGCTATGTGTCATTTAGGTTGTGTTGAAGGGTGGAGGTTGCTTGTGTTTCTGCTTTGGAGGTCTCTGTTGCTTTTGCTTGAGTAGATTATTATTGAGAGCCTCCGCAAATGTTTTTGTGTTTCTATGTGTAGATTTTGGTGGTATAGGTTTAGTGGGACTGTGTGATGACTGTGGTGTGGTGCAAGTGTTTACCTTCTCTTGACTGTCAAGTTCAGTCTTGGTTGGAGAGAGCTTTACCTCCAATTTGGTTAGATAAGGGCATCTCTCACAGATTGTGGTGTTGGGTGGTAGGAGGAGAGGGTTGTCTGTGTACATGAGGCAATTGCTACATTGCCCCAAGATGCCCAAATTCATCAGATAGACAGGAGAGAACACCGGGAGCTGACCCTTGGACATGCCTGAATAAAAAAACTACTTAGGAAAGTGAGTATAAGAGCTGTTTTTATCTAAGCAAGTGAGGAAAATAAGTACAACTGTTTTCCTCTAGGTAAAGAGGAAGGTTGAGTGCTGTAGTAATTTGTGGCTTATTTAGCACTAACAAGTTCTGAACAAGTGCTGAGGATGAATAAGCAAATTCAAGTGCTAAAACTAAGAATCTGTACTACCACTCCCACTGATGAGCAAGAGTGCTCCCTTCCAACACAGAAAGGTGTGGGGGGCTCAGAAGCACACAAGAACACACAAACTAATTCATGTCAATTGCCCTTCTCTTTAAGCATTCATAGGGTGATAAGTTTATACTTCAAAAAAGAACCATTGAATATAAGGTAATAGTTCAGAAGATGGTAGTAAGTAGTAGTAATTTTGGTGGATAATGAGAGAATTTTATAAGTTCTGCTCAAGCATACACCCTGTTGTACTCTCCTTTCCCTATCTAACACTAGAAGTCTTTAAATCTACTAATCACCTTGTTGACCGCACTTAAGCCTTCCAGGTAGCTAATCTTTGCGATACTGTTCCTAACAACCTAGAAAACCAGCAGTCTGTGAAAGCATTCTTACTGGATATTACACAGCAATTAAAGTCTATGTATTTTTTGCAGCTGTTGTACCACATTACACTGCACATTTGCCTTCATTCTTACCTTTGGTGAATTTCTGTAACCATTTGCTAACTCATCATACTTTTCCTTTTCAGTGTTTTTTTACCGCTCCTCTTTTAATCTTACAGTTTTATTATTTTCTCTATGATTTCCCATTCCTTCCCTTATTCCATATAGTGTGTAAATCTAATTGTTTTCTTGCTGTCAGTGTTACCAGCTTCACCTCTCTGTTTCCACTCATTACACGTTTCTTTATTTACATATCACTCACTTCATTGCACTGAACCACTCCTATTACTGCACATTAGAGAGTCTTCTGTGTGGAGAGATGCGTGAATGGGCGTACCTTCGTTGAAGGTTGTGCGTCAGAGCTGGCAACTCGGCACATAAAAATCTACTGCCAATCATTAGCAGACCGGAGTTCCTCTGTGGCGACCCCTAACCGGGAAAAGCCGAAAGACACAACAACAACAACCCACCTTTCTCTCTCCAGCCTTAGTCCACACCTTTTTCTGTAGAGTTCATGCCTATAGTATTAATCACATTTTTTTAACAGTTTTTATCTCTCTTCTCCTTTTCTACATTTTGTTACTCCATTCCTCATTTTCAAAGCAAGCTGGACTTCTAAAGAAGAGGTCTCATCCTTCCCTTAATATCTCTTTTACCATCCTAATTGTAATGCATTATATGTAAAGATGACTGTAAGTGTACTATAACACATTTTCATAAGTTCTCGAACTTAATACAGCTATATTGTGCTGAACTAGCTTAACTACGTTGCCTGTATAAAATCTGTGTTTTATTTACAGTGCCATAATAAGTCCAATTTGTTTTACTTGCTGAGTTGTTAAAACATACCTTACACATTAGAGCTCTTTTCTTTGGGCTTCTTCTACCAAGAGGTTAATCCAGTTAACACACTGCTGTTCAGTAATACCTAAAGACAACTGCTATTTGACAGTTAAGGTTTATAAAGAATTTACAATAGGCAGTGCAAGGTCTAGGCAGAGACACCTGTTAGTGGCACCTTAATTCTATCTGAGCTTGAGCTAGAAACAAATCTGTGTAGTTGCATAGGCTGAAAGGCAAAACATTTCACTGTATGGAATAGCATTCCCAAATGTCTTGCTCCGGTAAAAGCTTTCTGACCTAATTGTATAAAGCTGTCTGCTGGAAGGCCCGTGATACCTGTTACTGATACATGTGCTAAGTATGTCTGTGAGTAGGATCCACCTGCTGAATAGAACTGTGGGTAAAGTATACATGATCAGTAGGCCTGTGAATAGGCTGTGTGTGCCTGTGAATATGGTATAGCTGCTGAGTAGGCCTAGGCCATTTTGTAGAGTGCACTTGTCAAGTGTATCTGTGAGTGCTGTTTACCTGCTGAATATGCTTGTAAGTATGGTCCAAATGCTAAGTGCGTTTGTGAGTAGAATATACTTGCTGAGTATGGTTGTGATTAAGATGCAGCTACTCAGTATTGCTGCGAGTAGGGCACACTTGACGAGTATGTCTGTGTTTAGGGTTCACCTACTAAGTATGCCTTTGAGTGGCATGTACCTTCTGAATATGCCTTTGAGTAGGATATACCCACTTAGTGCACTCACACCTGTGAGTAGGGGACACCTACTAAGTATGCTTGTGACTACAATATACTTGAGGAGAAGACTTGTGGGTAGAGTACACCTGCTGTGACTGTACCTGTGAGCAGGGTACACTGCTGAGTATGCTTGTGACTACACTATGCTTATGGAGTACACTTTTGGGTAGAGTATACTTCCTAATTATACCATGAATAGGTTGTGCCTGCTGTGTATGCCAGCAGCTTGTATACAATAACTTTTATAGACCAGTTGGAAGGCAAATTGTATTGATATATTTATTTGCATTTTACGGATTGGGACATTATTAGTATGCAGAACCCATTTTTGATTCGAGACTGTGAGAGAAAAATGCCATAAACAGCATTAATACATGTATCCATATGCAGAGAAAACTTTTGATATCATAAGTATATATAGATAAAATTATCCACAGATGTCATCTCAAAGTAATATAATCATGCAGTTTTGAGGGGATTAAATGAATCAAAACATAATATGCAATCACAAGGAAAAATAACTGCATTGTTTGCATTACTCTGTTTACAAATATGTACTGACTTTTGAAGCAGAAAGAAAAAATAAGAGAGGACTAGTTTATGACAAGGTTATAACAGAAAGCAAGAAAAGCTGGCTCTATTTGCAAATGATATTTTATACCTGACAAAACCAGAAGGAGACATTAGTGTTGTGGAACATTTTGAGACAGTTTCAAATCTTTTTGAGATGAAACATTTAATGAAGCTAAAACAAAGGAAATAGCGGTAAATGATGTACCCACACACAAACTGGTTCAGCAATATCCTTATTTATGGAGGTGTGCTAAAATGAAGTATTTAGGAGTATGGATTAAAAATTATTCTGCTGTGGCAGCTCTGGATATGTGGGAAGAGACTAAACAAAAGATGATACCAAAACTGAGAAAAGGGAAGCTTTGTGATATGGATATGGATAGTAAGATACAAGCAGTCAGATGTTTTTAGTCCCTTTAATCTTATACATAGGTCAGGCATATTTTTATCAATCAGAGAAGAAGTTGTGGATAGCAATTAATAAAGCGCTAAAGGACTTTATCTAGGAGGGGAAGACGGCAAGAGTCAAGTGGGATAAGCTGATTCTTCCAGTAGAACAAGGCGGATTGGGATTACCTAATTTGAAAGGGTATTTCAGAGCTACACAGTTAAGGCTCCTATACATAGCACAAGCAGAAAACGAATTCAGAGTGGAATGGGATGAAAATGAAACGGGTGGGAAGCTCAAGAAACAAGGAGAGACTGGGATTTTGGATGCAGGCCTTTTAAGGAGAATAACAATAACCATACAAAATATTATATCCATAAAGTAGCAGAAAGTATTCTAAGAACTAATCCAACATGAGAATGGAGAAAGGAAATTCTGCCGATAGAGATGACTGCAGTTAGGCATATAGGCAATAGGCAAGAGGGGAGCTGGAATTTATTGGCGAAAACTGGCAAAGGAACCAAGGTATTGTGATCAAATAACTAGAGAGGGAAAGATGACAGAATGAGAAGATGCCAAGAATTTATTTGGACTGCAGATTAGAGATTGCCTTCACTATCAAGGAATGATATCAGAGTGTAAGGAAAGAGAAAGAAATAAGGGGGAGTCCTAAATAAAAGACCAGCACTGGTCGTTTTTAGTAGAATCCAGAACAGAAACTGCCATTAAAAAAGGAATAATTAGTAGAGCATATAACATATTGCATGATAACCATAAGAATCAATTACAGGAGGTTAGAAAGGATTAGGAAAAGAGACTGGATAAGTAATTTACAAAGAAACAATGGGAGGATATATGTATATCTCCCAGATATGCAACAAAATTTAGAAAAATTTGGATTTTTGCTTGGAAATGTTTACATAGGTATTTCTATACTCCAAATAGACTCCAGAGAATTTCTCCTTAGGTAGATAGCAAATGTTGGAGGTGTGACAGGGAAGAAAGAGGTAATTGGGAACACATTTTCTGGGAGTGCAGTGAGTTGGCGGTCTTTAAGGATTCCCTGCCAGATGCACTGCCCGAGATGCTGGGTGGGAAGATTGGTGTGACGAAGAAGATGATTTTTCTGAGCTATGACACAGAATCGGAATTGCCTAGACATGGTAAGGCCTTGCTGTCTCTTGGTGGCTGCCCAAAAAGCAGTTACTAGAAAATGGAAATCAAACTCTAAAACAACTGTATTAGAAGTAGCGAATATAGTAACAGAGATAAAACAACTGGAATTGAGATCTTTAGAAAAAGGTAAGAGCAAACTACATAGGAAAAAAATGGGAACTGCGGGAACAATACATACAGAGAGGGATGAGGTTTAAAAGAAGGCAGGACTTAAAATGAGCTATGTAATGTTTTACTGAAAATGAATGGGTAGATTATAACTGATGCATAATGTTTGCAACTGGGAGTGTGTCAGTATGGTCTGTGATGTAAAATGCTTACAACTAGGATTGTGTTGGTTGTGGTTTGTTTTAATTTATATAAATGTATGATTGCTTACGTTGTAAGTGATGGTTTAATAAAGATGTTTCTTGTTTAAAAAAAGGGGCAGGAATTGAATAATTTATGTAATGTTGCTTAGGTTATATGATATATAGCAATATATGTGAAGCATAATTGTTAATTTTAACTTAATACAGTTTGATTACTTTTATAGAAATGTAAATGTGCCTATGTCACAAGTGATAATTCAATAAAGGTGTTTAAAAAAAAAAGGTTATACTAGAAAGCATGTGTGTGTTTATACATATATGCACACATACATACATACACATATAGAGTTTTGAAAAAGTGGAAGGATGCTTGCAAAGAGACTGTATAACGGATGGCCTGGGCTGCTTGGGCAGACTTGTAGAGTTGTAAAGGTTAGTTGGGGCTATTAGGGAGAATAGTTATAGAGGGCTGGGATTCAGGAAGGCTTAACATGAAGGATAAGTCTTAATATGGTAGTTTTCTACCTCAAAATAAGCCTTTCCAATTCTGACCACCCTGCTGCTATGATTTTTCACTCATAGTGTCCTCAGCATGGAAGGTGGTATCACTTTGGGGAGTTTGGCTAATGCTACTTAGCCATGTGCTGTCACCCAGAAATGCTAATGTCTTCCAGTTTGCACAACTGCTTCACATGGTCCCTTAAAATGTCAGTGCTGGAGGAAAAAAATTACATAGTAAGAAGTGCAGTCATCTATTCACTCGTACAGTAGTACTTATGGTGCAGGTAAGTGAAGATGTGCAGGGAGTGTATAGTGTATGTGGGTGGACATGCGTGTGCATGTCACTAAGGACATTAATGAAGCAACATGAATTTGCTTGTGTCTGTATGTGTCCGTCTGTCTAGTGACTGCACTAAAGGGGGGTTAGGAAGGGAAGTGATTGTCTGGATGTATGCATCTGTGTTGGATCATGCGTGTGGGTGAAGGGTTTAGTGTTCCTTGAATGTGATTGATTGGGGAGGGGACTTGTTTGCTGTTGGGTGGATGTGTATGTGTATATGTATGGGTCTGGAGTGCATATTTGTGTGTGTGTGTGTGTGTGTGTGTGTGTGTGTGTGTGTGTGTGTGTGTGTGTGTGTGTGTGTGTGTGTGTGTGTGCAGGTGTGCATGCATATTTGTAGAGATGTGCCTTTTCTAACGGTGCATGAGGTACTAGGGAGAACACTTCTGCCATCAGGTCTGACAACACTAGTGCTGGCCAATGTGCAGATTCAGAGATATTCTAATGAGGCGATAATGAGGTATTTCTCATTGTAGCCATAGTTATCTGTGAGTCACATTTCCTGTATGTTCCAGTAACTGACGGACCTTTAGTTGATAATCACCATGAGTGTTGATCCTTTTTCTGAATGTTAGGAGGGTGGAAATTAGGACAGGTAGTATTTGTAATGTCTAAGAGTTTAAATAAGCAAAGTTGGTAGGACCCTAGTTCACCTGTAAATGGAGTGAGAATAGTACAGAGTTGAGAAAACACATGATGTAGAGCAGATAAGCAGATTGAGAAAAATAGGGAAAGTAAAGATTAAGTAGGAGAAAGAAGAGTGGCCTGGGAGAGAGTGTACAGAGTAAGAGTAAAGACACTATACTAAGAGATGCTTCAAGCAATGGTAAATTTAAAAGCAAGGAGGTTATGTCACGTGGAAGTGTATTGTGGAGTTGGGATTGTTGGAGACGGGTAGTGATACTGGACAATTACATGATCATATTGACAGATTTTTTTTAATTCACCTTTTTAAATAAATTATAGTTTGGGATCATTTTAATTGAAAATGTTCAGCCATGTTTTAAACAAATTAATGATTGGAGTTTTTCAAGATTGAGAATTGAGGTTATTCCACAGCTTTGACGTGGTGATTTTTAGATTTAGTTAATTTAACAAGGTGTGAAGCACACTTAAGCGTTTTAGGAGGAATGTACAATCTGAGGATTAGCTAGGTAGTAGGTTATTTGGTTGTAGGTATAAGGAATATAGTGTGCCATTTCTGTCTGATTAAAAATGAGGAAATATGAGAGTTCAAGCCAGTCCAATTTTCTCACTTTGGCAATAATGGACTTTATTTGGGATATTTGTGGCAAATGTTGCTATTCTATATAGCTTTGTCCGAGCTCATTTATTTGAGCACTACAGAGGGAGATTGGTGAATTTCATGCTGTCTTGTAGGAGATTAGGGAGTAAGTAGGAACAGGTAGTAGTGATATGTGCCTGGTCAGGTAGGAATGACTTTTTATTCTCTGTATGAATCCAAGGTTGTATTTACACATCTCTTTAATTGATGGTTGAATTTTAATTTCTAGTAAAATGCATCTCATAGGAGGTTGGTATTTTCAAACAGTTTCTTTTAGGACATTGGTGTCTGGTATAAGCTAAATATAATTAACACTGATAGCAGTGGTTGTGTTATTTAGTCAAAAGCACACCCTTTGTCTTGTTAATATTCAGTAAAAGCCCTGAGGGAGATGGTCATCTAGGGTGTTTGAGAAAGACATTCCTAAATGTGAGTTGACATCTTTTATTGATTTGGCAGATAATGTAAGAGCGACGCCATCAGCACATTCGGCATGATGCTAGGCAGAGCACATCCTATTGACTAAAATATTTAAAAAGAAATGGGCAAGTAGTATCTTTGGGGAACACCAACAATGATAGGTTCTGTCTATGAGCAAGTTTCATAGTAGTGGACAGCTTACAAAAAGATAGGTGGTGAATCATTTGGAGGCTTCAGTACTGACTCCAAAATCATTCAAATGGGAGAGCAAAGTTGATTGGAGAGGATGGCTAAAGCATTAGAGATATCTAAGAAGGCAGTACTGACGGAGAGGTCTATATGAAATTCTAAAAGCTAATAGGCCAGTTTCTGTACAGTAGAGCAGAAACTGTCCTGAGTTAAGGATAGAAGGCTGCACTTGTTGACAAAGTCAACTAATTTTGAATACATTCTTCTAAAATTTTACTCAGAGGGAAGCAGTGAAATAAGATGTTGAAAAGCGGTGCACTTCTGCACGGGGAACAATGGTTGAGTTTCAGCTTTTTAAACATATGTTTTGTGGATCTATTAATTAATATTGACACTAGATAGGTGTTTTTAGGTGCAGTGAGACTGAAGTAGTTTGCTGGAAGTTTGCAGATGCTAGTGAAGTCTGTGTGAATTTGGAAAGGAGTCTGAGGATAAAGAAGGCTGGAATGTGGCCGAGTTTAATGATATGAGACAGCCTAGCCCTAGTTTTGGTATTAAGTATATCTGATGAGGGAGGATAAATGGATGAGGCATACTTCAGGACATAACCAGTAAATTTAATAGTGCTCTCAGTAGATAACTCCAGCAGTGGACATAGTTGAGACACCTGTCTTTCTGTAAGCTGTCCACTACTATGAAACTTGCTCATAGATAGAACCTGTCATTGTTGGTGTTCCCCAAAGATACTACCTGTCACCCCTGGGATTCGGGTTACTGGCTAAAGCTCTTGCCACCCCTATAGTGCCTTTTTAGGCAAGGTTCAAAGGATAAAACCACCACCGTAACCGATACAAGCATGCAAAATCTGAAGGTAATGCTACTCAATGCTAGAAGTCTAAACCTCAAAATGCACTCTTTCGAGGCACTCCTAAAAATGGAGAACATCGATATCTGTGCAGTAACTGAGACCTGGTTCAAGGTTCCAGAGAGCACCCCTGCAATACCAGGCTACAATTCTTACCACACTTTTCGGCCACAAAACCAAGACCGAAACACTAAATGTGGAGGAGTGTCCATATTCACCAAGGGTATTCACAACTCCAGGCTAGTTGCCCAACACAATGCATCTGAAATTCTCCAGGTGCAACAAACACTAGGTAAGACTGCAATCCAAATTGTAGCTTGCTACAGATCCCCCACCATGCCCCAAGATTCTCACCACACCTTTTTAAACATACTGGAAAATATTAAGATACAACCAAACACCCTAATACTGGGTGATTTCAACTACCCTGCCATTAATTGGGAAAACTACTCGGGTACGAACTCCTTTTCCCAACTGTTCTTGGAATTCATAAATTCCAACACCCTGGATTAACTAATCCTGTGTCCCACCAAGGGCTCCAATATCCTAGACCTGGCCATTACCAACATGGGAGATAGATGCTCCACACCAGTGGTCACCCCATTGGTCAGGTCTGACCATAAGCAAATCACCCTTGACCCCCACCCCACCCCCAGTAAGGAAACCTCCTTAAAAAACTTCTCCAAAGCCAACTTCATGCTACTGAAGTCAGAAGTGACAAACTTCACAACACCCACGCAGACGGGATCTGGAAGTTCGACTGCAGAATCCTACACTAAGGCACTGTACGAGCACATCCACTAGTGCATGAATCGTGCCATCCCAAATAGAACCAAGATGCTCTTCTCCAAAAAAAGGAAGCCAATCTGGTGGTCCTCTGCTATAAACAAACTATACAACAGAAGGAAGAAACTGTTGCAGAAAAGAGGAAAATCCCAGGATGCAAAAATCTCCCTCACCAGCCTCAGTAAGAAGCTGAGATCCCTCATAAAATCCTCAAAAGCTAGTTACGAAAATAAAACTGCCAGAGATTCCAAAGACAACCACAAGGCATTCTATAGTTATGTCAAGAATCTAAATGGCAATGCTCAGATCTGCTCTGAGCTACAACAGAATGACATTAAGTATACTGATCCCAAGGATATTGCCAATATCCTGGCAGATCGATTTAGTGCCAACTTCACCCCCCTCTCACACCCTAAAGGGCCCATCTCAATACGAAAAGATTGCCAAATTCCAATAATCACGGCCACACAGGTAGAAACCGCACTCTCCAAAGCTAAGAATACAGCATCCATGGGACCAGATGACATCCCAGGATGTGTACTACATGAACTACAAAATGAACTGGCACCTCATCCAAGTGTCATGTTTAATCATAGCCTCACCTCAGGCTTCGTGCCCACTGAGTGGTGCACAGCTACAGTTATCCCGCTCCACAAGGGAGGATCCGCCTTGGATCCCGGGAACTACCGTCCCATCAGTCTGACAAGCCTGATCTGCAAGGGCATGGAACGCATTATCATGGAACTTATAAACAAAGACACTGGCAACCTTCAAACACTGGACCCCACCCAGTTTGGGTTTGTGAAGGGCCGATTTTGTCTCCTGAATCTGATTGACTTCTTCGAATCAGTCTCCAGAGCTGTGGACGAGGGTAAGGCGGTCCACACAGCCTATCTGGACCTCACCAAGGCCTTTGACACCATCCCCCACTCTGGAATCATAGATAAACTTACTAAGCTGGGCATAAATCCCTACGTCACTCGATGGGTTGCCAACTGGCTTACTGAAAGAACCCAGACTGTAAAAGTATCCAACTCCAAATCCAGCTCCAGACAAGTGGAGTACCTCAGAGTTCATTCCAGGGACCACTCTTGTTTGGCATCTACTTCTCTGAAGTACAGGCCAACACTAAGGCACTCTGGCTAACAAAGTTTGCATATGACTGCAAACCTGGAGCCATTATTGAATCCCCAAATGATGTGGATATTCTACAAAAGGGCCTTACAGAAACAGATGCCTGGTGTCAGAGCCATGGGCTGAAGCTTAATGCCAAGAAATGTATAGTTGTCCCCTTTGGAAAAAAACATGTACCCATGAATTACGACATAGGTGGCAGGACACTAAACATCAAAAGTGTGATGAGAGACTTAGGGACACAGGTGAACAGTGGTTTCACCTTTGATAACCACATCGCCACAACAGTCAGGAAATCCTTCTATGTGGCACACCTCATCACTAAGGGCTTTTCATCCAGAAAAAAGGAGCCTGCAAGTCCAGATGTGCTCATCCCTCATTAGACCCATTATAGAGTATAATGCCCCGTTTGGTATGTACCTCACAAGACATCTGCAACAGCTGGAAAGGTCACAGAAATACCTCACTAAAAGAATCACAGGCCTAAAGCAAATGCCATATGCTGACCGTCTAAAAAAAACTCCAGCTATACTCTGTGGCATATCGTCTACTCAGAGGCGATCTCTGCTTAACATACAAGGCCATGTCAAACCCTGAGCTGTTGGACATGCTCCACTTAAAGAAATCCCAATCCCTCAGAGCCACACGCTCCAGGGATCTAAACCTTATCACAATGAACAAAACATGCTGGAGGGATAGGTTCCTGACCCAGAGACTCCCCATACTCTGGAATAGACTGCCCATACATGTCAAGCAGCCTCATTGGACCTCTTCAAAAGGAACCTTGATGATTGGAAGGGAGATAGGGAATTCACCCCGGGGATCATGTCAGTCGCCCAGTTAGACAGGGGCCCAGAGAAGTAAATATTGTGGGAAGAAATATCCAGGGAATTGTTATGGCTAGGCTTGCACAGGGTTTTATTATTTTCTTTTTAACCAAAGCACATCTTTATTGAATTATTAGGTATGGCATAGGCAATCATACATTTATATAACTGAAAACAAACCATATTGACATTTTCAGTTACAAACGTTATACATCATGTATAATCTTCTTTACAATCATTGTCAATTGAACATTACATAACTCATTCATTACATGCCTTCCTTTAAACCTCATTCCTCCTCCAAAACATTTTATTTTATTTTATTTTTCATTTGTTGACCGGGATAGTCCGACTGGATGCATGTCCATTTTCAGCGGAGGCCCGGGGAGAAAAGCTCCAAGGGTAAGCAGATACAGCATTACATAATACCAGCATTACATATTACAAACAGACTATTTACAGAGATTACATAAGTAAACAAGTTAAACAAGTTCCACAGGTTACAGTTAGTCCTGAGCACAAGTCAGGATTAAATTAAATTACACAGTAAACTGGTTAACAGATTTTTACACATTCGAGTTAGCCAGGCTTGATACATTGACATAGCCAGTTAAGTGACAAATGTTGTTTGAGTCTAGTTTTAAATTGACCTAAGGTGGAAAGTAAGGTAATATTAGCTGGAAGAGAGTTCCGGGATCTACTTACAGAGTTTGCAAAGAGAGAATCACCGGCTGTGTTATTAATTTTGCTAGTCTGAATTAGTAGTTTGTTAGAGAATCGAAGCGGTCTAGGATTGTTATAGGGGATGATAATATTTTTAAGTGCAGGAGTATTGTCCGGATTATAGAGGATTTTATAGGCCATAATCAGTTGGTTATACTGGATTAGGCTAGGTAGTTCAAGCCAACCAAGCTGATTTAGATTGATGCAATGATGTGTCCTAAAAGGCAGCCCAGTGGCAAACCTGGCAATGTGGTTGTAGCAAATTGAGAGTTTGTTAAGGACAGTCATGTTCAAATTCGAGAGTAGAGGGGATGCATACAGAAGGGTTGAAAGAAGGTGAGAGCGAGCTATGGCAATTTTAGCTGGAGGGGTTAGGAAGGCTTTTATTCTGTAAAGTGACCCTAGTTTTTTATTGATGGTTTTGATAGTTTGGTTAACATGTAGGTCAAATTTGAAATTATTGTCTATGATGACACCTAATAGTTTTGTAGATGGGTCAGGGGAGATTATTGTGCCATCATTTGATTTTATGGTAAAGGTGAAAGCGGTAGACCTAGGCGAAAATAACAGTTCCCATTTTTTTCTTTGTAATTTGCTCCTACCGTTTTCTAAAGATCTCACTTCCTGTTGTTTTATCTCTGGTACTATATTCACTGCTTCTAATACTATTGGTTTATATCTTGATTTCCATTTTCTAGCAATTGCTTTTTTTGGCATCCACCAGAATTAAACTCATAACCTTACTATGTCTATGCAATTTAGATCCTGTTATTGCAGCTCAAACAATCATTTCCTTAGTTACACCAATTTGCTCACGCAGTATGTCTGACAGAGTAGTCTGCAGGGAATTTTTAAAGTCTGCCAACTCATTGTACTCCCAAAAATGTGTTCCTAATTATCTCTTTCTTTCCCCATCACACCTCCAACATTTGCACTCTTCCTGAGGAAAAATTCTTTAGAGTCTACTTGGGGTATAAAAATACCTATGCAAAAACTTTCAAGCAAATATCTTAAATCTGCTAGACTTTGTTGCATATTTGGGAGTCATACATATATCCCCCCATTGTTCCTTTATAAATTGCATATCCGATCTCCCTTCCCAATCCTTTATAACCACCTCTGATTGATTTCTATACTTGTCATGCAATATTTGTATGCCGTACTCGCCCCTTTTTAACAGCAGCTTCTGTTCCAAATTCAACTAAAAACTCTACCAGTGCTGATCCCCTTATTCCTTAAT
Source organism: Protopterus annectens (assembly GCF_019279795.1). Taxonomy (NCBI): domain Eukaryota; kingdom Metazoa; phylum Chordata; order Ceratodontiformes; family Protopteridae; genus Protopterus; species Protopterus annectens. The sequence goes on from NC_056725.1 coordinate 774,311,149, forward strand.
AGGGAAGGCAGTCTGCAGCCTGCAAATCCAGATGTTTGCTTGGCATCTTCCCATTCTATTTCCTTTCCCTCTCTAGATATTTGCTTCCAATACCTTAGCTCCTTTGCCAGCTTCCTCCAATAAATTCCAGCCCCCTCCCTTGCCCATTCTCTGTATCCCTAATTGCAGTCATCCCTATCTGCAGTGTCTCCTTTCTCCATTCTCGTGTTGGGTTAGTTCTTAGAATACTTTCTGCTACTTTATAAATATGATATAAACTCACAGGGTTTTATGTGAGTGTTTCCTGGCTAAGAATATTGGATTTTTTTTGCTGGAGGATTGCAAATTTTTTTTCTAAGCTCTTTTATTATTTTGTAGTAACTGTGTGGTTTTGTTTTGACAACACTCCTACTATGACTGGTCCCAATGATTCATGAGATCCCGATAAAGCTTTGACTATTTTAGACTCTGGTGGGGCTAAGTTTTAAAATATGTTTGGGAGGAATTACTAAAATACTTGACGGTATCATTTAATTGGAGGTGAGTTAGTGGAATTCAGTTAAAAGTTTGAAGAAGAGTTATCAAAGTGTTAGTCTTTCATATTTCACATCAACTTACAGCAGTGTGATTTTGCAACTTTTGTATGACCACAGATGGTGAATATTGAGTGTTGGCCATTAACGCCATGGGATATTATCCTTGCTTTCATAATATTCAAGTATTCTCAGAGCTAGAAGAAAGCATCCCAACAAAACACTTTGTCAACTTTTTGTTTTCTCTAGTTTGATTAGTATGGAGGTGTGCTATGCTAATCCAAATATTTTAATGGAGGAATATCAGTTAGGGGGTCAGTGGTTGTCCAATCACTGTTAACACCACCTAGCGAAAATGTTTCACCTTTAATATTAATGTTAATCTGGTTTCACAGTGCAAGTTCAACAGATTTGTGAATGCCTCATAAAATGGTGATCACAATTTCTCAGAAACACAACACAGACATGTATGAAATTAAGAAGACGGACACAAGCTTCTTGCCCCCTGCACCTCCCATATATCTGTGTGTGTGTGTATGTGTATGTGTATGTGTATGTGTATGTGTATGTGTGTGTGTGTGTATGTGTATGTGTATGTGTGTGTGTGTGTGTGTGTGTGTGTGTGTGTGTGTGTGTGTGTGTGTGTGTAGTGAGGGGGCTGTGCCACACCACCTGCTACATATTGTGGTGGTCGTTTGACAAATATATCTCAAGGAAAGGGGGAATCCCAAAGAAAGCACAGTCTATTTATCTTTAGTGTAGAATAACTGGAATCGCACATTATTGATGAACTGTAAGAGGGTCGATCAGCAATGCAGTGATGTTAGACTTTGGCACCCATTCATATGCAGAACAAGGTCTACTCTGCACAAGTTTATAGAGCATCTGGTGAGATAGGGGCACAGATAGTAAAAAGCACTTTATATTCTTTGGCTGTCATTAAGTCTGCTATAGATCTGATTGTTTAGGGTGTAGCAGTTTGATGCGTGTCATTGATCATTCAGGTGAACTGTGGTATGTGATTGCAACATTACTGATGACTTCATAATTTCTTTCACAATAGATAAAATTACAGGGGATACTAAATGTCATTGACTGATATTTGTAGCTTGAGTTACATCTTGGTGAGTTGTACAGATTCAGGCCTGAATTTTTCTAAATCCAAGATAATGCAACGTTCTCAGAGGAAGGGCCAAAGCTGCAGTAAATATTACTGCATATCATTAGTGACATTGTGTAGTGTTTATTTGGGCCTCAGTATGTGATTACTTATTGGGATATAAATTAATAAGCCCAATATAAAAAAAAAAAAAAAAATATGGGTTCCATTCGGTTAGTCGAAGTTTCACTACTTCGAAACCCACTTGTTCGAAGTACTGAAACTTTGAAAACTGAGTACTGAGATCACAATACAGCGCGGAATGGGAATATTCCCTTTTCCTCGCCGTAATGAGATCTCTGAGTTAGTATATTTAAGTAGGGGGCACAGCCCCCCTGCAAAAGATTTTTTTTTTTTTTTTTTTTAGTCAGCCGATCTGGCGACTAGACTTCAGCGAAAGTGTACTTTCGTTGAAATTCACTTTCACTGAAGTGGGCATCTACTTTTCTTTTTCGAAGTAATGAAATTTCAACAATGAAAAGTAGATGAAAAGTAGATCCATATCTCTCTCGCTATATATATATATATATATATATATATATCATTTTTTTTTTCATACATCCCAGTTTGATCTCCTTTTCCTTCACAGAACTAATAGTTCATCAAATACTCTGTTAAAGGAACTAAAACTTTATCAGCAGATAAGACAAGTTAACATGACAGATTCACATATCCCAATGTATTCCTCACCTCAGGAACAAACTTCTACTACATGTCAAGCAGAGCAGCCCCCTTGCCACGTTTATGGTAAGATAATTGGATGGGCAATCTCAATTTCTCCCGTAGTCTGTCTGGTCTTTCCCTCCTTGAGGCTAGAGGGAAATTTTGAATACGTTTTTTTAGCTAGGCTTGAAATGGTCTGCAGACTAATAACCTAGTACTTAGTGAACCTATAAAAAATTAATATTTTGTGTGCAAACTTTTTACTAGTATTGCTGAAGATGAAAAACTGAGGATTTTCTGTCCCATAAACTTGTGACTGGAAGTCTGTTCTTGGTCTGTTATAATTTTATGTGATAAGGGAACTAAGCAATTGATGCGTCATGAAGCGATGGAAGAGTGTAGAGCCACTAGTAAGTGGCTATAAGTAATAACAAAGAAGTATGACTGGGAAGTAACATCATGTTACCACAGTGTACCTAAAATTACATGATACTATGGTGACTGAATGGTTTAAAATAGCTAGGGCAAAGGGTTATGTAAAGCAGGATAACTTGGAGAAGATGACTGGCTGGGGTGAGTGAGAGGCTTGAATCATACATGTCTCCACTTTTTCATACGAAGTCTAGATCTCTTCCATAGAAAACCTAGATTTTGTGATTTTTTTCTGAATGCTGTAAGTCTTTCAAGGCTTAGTATGCTAAGTGAGGTGGCTGCTTTATACTGGAGCCTAATATGTCAGAGAGATGGTACAGAATGGCATGGAGGGCATATCTAACATCTGTATGAGTAAGAATAGGGTGACAAGATTCACAAGAGCATTTCTACTTTTTATTAACTGTTACTGAGGGTCTGACAGGGTACCCACATATATCCTTGCACAGTGATGTACTTGATAGTAATGTGGAGCCTGATGCAAGCTTTCTCTGATCCTGAGAGGTCTTATATAGGTACTGTAATACATTTTATTCTGTATGAAAGTAAAGCTACATTGATATATCTAACAGCACTACAGTCTTCCTAAATTTTGTTTGCAGTTTTTATTTTTGCAGTCATGGCTATGTATCGTCTAATAATAGTGCCTACTAATTTTATGCATGAGGAATGTTGCTAAGAGATGAGCTACTCCACCATTACAGAGATGATTTGCCAGTAGTAGTAATTAGCATATTTGTGAAAATGTGAGTTATGTTGGAGTAACCAAGCTAAGAAGGTATATGGATATACATGGAAGTGTGTGTGTGTGTGTGTGTGTGTGTGTGTGTGTGTGTGTGTGTGTGTGTGTGTGTGTGTGTGTGTGTGTGCGCGCGCGTTGGTGGGGCTGGTTTAAATTATTTGGCATTACAATGATCAAGAAGTATATAAAATAATGCAATCTACATGAAAGGACCGAATGTGAATGGAGAAAGTCAGTGCAAAGTAGGTTTAGACACGGTCTTTGTGTCTATGCGTAGAACAATGTTCTATACTGTATTCATAAGGAGTAGATGATCTTGTTAGTTTACTTTTGTTAAAGAGAAATAAAAATGGTAAATAGAAGGTTTCTAATGTTACAGGAATCTTCTGCTGTAAGACATAGCTAAACCCTTTCATGGTTAAAATCCGTAGCTATAACAGCAGCGCTGTAACTATAGCAGGTCTTCATTTAAAATCTCAGAGCAATTTCAAAGCTTTCTGCTGTCTGAGCTATTCATTGGCTGCAGTCTTTACGACTCTGTGATAAATGGTTTCTAAAGCAACCACAGCAGACACAAGGCGATATAAGGATAGCAAATTTATAGCATGACAAAGGGAGCATGTATGGAAGTCCTGTCAGTAATCAGACGGGACTCCAGATTTGGGTGGTTTGTATGATGATAGTAGATGCCAGTTTTGCAGAGGAGTTTTCTGATTACCTGAAGTCCATGATCCACAACATTTTTTGGTAACTTATGAAACTCGTATTGACAGCAGATAACAGTCTCAAGTCATGTATTCCACATAGCTGTAATTGAAATTCGTTCTAATCTGTCTTTGAGTAATGTATTGTCAAAGATTATTGGCTATTTTACTCAGAATGTAAATGATATGTGGGTATGTCAGCCAGTTCTACAGATATGAACTTAGTTGCAGTGTGTTTTTCCCCCAGAAATTCAACAGAAGGCTAGAAAGAGAATGCCACAGCTGTCTGCAGACCATACTGATAACCCAAGTCGTTGTGATTCAGAAATATATAGTGATTGATAGACATCCAGGTACTGAACCTTGTGGCACACCTGCTGTGAAAAGTCTTCAAATGGATACAACTCTGCCTCATCATATACTTCTATTCTTTAGGTATCGGTCAACATCCTTTCACCTAACCCAACCTGAGCAACCTTAGATTACAGCATACAATAATGATGTGTACCAAACACCTTGTTGAGGTCTGCAAACTGATTTCCATTACCTCACCAGCATTTGTTTTCCCTAAGATGTCATCATCAATGAGTTTAACCGGGGACATCATAATGCCAGGATATTTGTGAGCGACCAACATTCATCAGGTACTAGGTGACTATGGAAGAGGGCCATTCTCTCAAGCACTTTGGCCAGAGATAAAAGCAACCAAATCACTCTAAATTTTTCAAGGACACTTGTGCCTCCATTATGAATGAGCATCACCAAGTTTTACTTCCAGATTTATAGACCTTGCAATTTCCCTCAGTTCTTTCCTGTCAGGGAGCTGTTTACCAGGGCTGTTCAGTTTGTGGATGACATATGCAGACTGATGGAGATATTTAGAAGGCCGATTATCTGGTCCTAAAGAGATGACCAATTAGTAGTTTCTTTAGTAGTTTTCAGCCCTCATAAGTACATATATATGAGAAGATGAAAGACGGATATTTTTCTTGATAGGCATGATCTATTGTTAAGAGTACCTTTAATTGTCAGGTGCAATCTATGCATTTGTCTGCAAGAGCAATACACTTTACACTAGTCAGTTATGCCAGTGTAGTTATATCAGTAATAATATCGGTTATACCCATTTATAAAAGGATTTGGCATGCACACGAAAGTTGCTGGGAGGCATACAGAGTAATTAATTATAGCTTTCCTAGTCCCCTGCCTTCCATAAGTTTTTTTTTGCTTGTCTGTAAAGTTAATAAAGTAAATGGCACTTTCATAGTACCCTTATATACTCCCTCTCTTTTGCTTGCTCTTTCTGATTGACAAAGTTCCTACATTAACTGGGTGCTTATTTGCATAATTTACCAGGTACTTGAAACCTTTTGTGGATATCAGAGAGCTGATCACTGCCAAAAACTGTCTCAGTATAGTCCAATGCGTTAATGTCACAGTAAAGAGGAAAGGAAATGGTTAGACAGCACAAAAAACAGGGCTGGCAGTGTCCACTAAAAGGTTATCTGTAGATTCATAGATTGATAGGTGTATAGATGATACAGGCCCTGCATTCAGGCTCTCTGAACATGAGGGAATGTAGAGCCCAGTATCCTAAAGTTATAAACTCCAATACTAACCCAGGAATCTATTGATTTTTAAGGTAATTTAATGCACAAGATTTCATAATATGTCTGAGCAGATGGTGAAATAATGAAGATTTAGCCTGTGTGATATAAACTGTTTGCATAGGTTTGTTCTGCAAAGTAGAACAATATTACAGAAACCTGGTTTGTCCACTAATTTTGGATCCACATCGCTATACCAGCTCCAAGTTCTCATCAGTAACTCACTCTGGAATGCTCTGTAACTCAGAAGTAGCCTTCCCCTGATGTACACATAACTTAAGCTGAATAAATTAAGGTATTGTAGTTTATGAACATAATCTTTTTTTCTTACAGGCAAGAATCTACTTGGTAAAATTCCTTTGAACCATCTCAAGGAGCTATAAGTCACATTTATTATAACAAATATACGTGAGACTGTCTCATACAAGTTAGCGGATAGAGTAGAAGACAGCATTATAAACATTAATCTTATCGTCAACATCTTATTTGTAATTTGTGTGGCATTACCGTTGATTCATACAAATAAGTCTTAGGTGGATACCTCCATAGTAGTAGTGTTAAGCTGTGCTTGCAGTTGTGACATACAACTACCCAGACATTTATAAGTACCAGTACGTAGACCTTTACATGTTAACCGTGAGTATATAATGACAAGATTGTTATTCACTGCATTTACATCTAATCAAGCTGTTAACAGCAACTTTTTATTTTTATTTTTTTTTATTTAACATTTGTTAACCGGGAAAGTCCGACTTGGAACAAAGCCAATTTTCAGTGGAGGCCCGGGGAAAAAGGCTCCAGATGCATGTCTTTGTAACTCTTATTTACTTACTAACTGTTACTTTTATGTCATTAGCATGTTTTGAAATGCAGCAGTTAGTTACAGTGACTATTGCTAAGAATTAGGTTGAATGTAATAGGTCTGAAAATGGACCCATACTGAACATGAGCATTCATTTCATCTTAATCCATTCAGGAGTATGACTCAAAAATAATTATTCTATTCATCCTATTGGTTTAACAGACTCTAATCCACATTATTATAAATAGCTTAACATTTGGTGTAATTAAACTCTTATTTATGGCATCATGTGGCACAGAGTCAAACACTTTAGCTAGGTCATGATATATAATTATTACTGGAAGCTCAAGGTCTAAAGCAACTGAAATAGTTTCATAAAAATTGAACAAAATTAAACTTGAGAACTGAATCTGGCCAATCTCTTATGTAAAGCCATGTTAATACTTATGGAACTAATCGTTAAGGACAAAGGAAACTTGCAAATGCTGGACCTGTCTCAGTTTTGTTTTGTCAAGGGTAGGTAATGCTTACTTAACCTGATTGAAAAGGTCACCAAAGCAGTGAATGAAGGTAAAACGGTATGCAATGCATAGTTTAATCGAGCACAAAAGGGAAATTGGATAAACTTAAAATGTCCCGCAAGGGTGGCTAGCCTAGTACTTATCTATAAACCTATAAAACTCCAACCATATTAGGGCAGAGCTTTTCTAATAGAAACCATGTTAGAAGGTACCAGTAAGGAATGGATGTTGGAGAACATCAGTAAGCTTAATAAGCATTGTTCAAAACGCTTTCAGAATACTGATGTAAGGCTAATTGGGTAAAAGCTCGGATTCAGGTTCATTCGGCCACCTTTGAGTATGTGAACAATATTGGCTAGTCTCCCTTTAGCAGATACTACTCTTTGTTGTAATACTGAATTGAACATGCTACCCAGTACCTCGTCAGGGTATCTTTCATTATATTCATCCATTAGCCAGAAATAATATTAGGGACCATGCTGGTATTTCTCTTTACTTTCTGCACAGCAGATTGGATAATGTTATTGCATATGAGGAGACAACTACCATTTTAAGTACTAAATATCACGTTGTAAAATGAGAGAAGGTCAGACTTACAGCTACTCTATCAAAGTAAGTATTAAATGTTGATGCTGTTTGTAAAATCATCTACAATTAGCCTATAATCATATAAATTAACGTGCATTTTACTACAGACTTCAGAAACAGAATTTACTTATTTGAAGAAACGATTCTCGTTGTCCTTCCTGTTAGCTAGTTGGCTAGTCTTCCTTCAGATAAAGCCTTTGCATCAACAATAGCTTTTTTTTTTTTAAATTCTAATCGCACACTCCTAATTCCTTTTACTCTGCGGTTTTATTCTTTAATAAATAAAATGCTTATCCAATCATTGTCAAACATTACATAGTTCATTCATATCCTGCCCTCTTTGAAACCTCATTCCTCCACTGCATGTATTAGTTCCACAATTCCCATTTTTTTTTCTATGTAATTTGCTCCTACCCTTTTCTAGAGAGCCCATTTCCAGTTGTTTTTATCTCTTTTACTGTGTTCACTACTTCTAGTACAGTTGGTTTAGACTTTGATTTCCATTTTCTAGTAATTGCTTTTTTGGCAGCCACCATAGTTAGACTCAGCAGGACCTTACTATGTCTAGGTAATTTCCAATTCTGTGTCATAGCTCAAAAAACATAATTTCCTTAGCTATACCAGTTTGCTTACCCAGTATTTCTAATAGAGTAGTCTGCAGGGAATTTATAAAGTCTGCCAACTCATTCCACTCCCACAAAATATGTTCCCAATTATCTTTCTTCCCCATCACAGCTCCAACATTTGCTGACTAACTGAGGAAAAATTCTTGAGTCTGCTTGGGGTGTAAAAATACCTATGTAAACACTTTCAAGCAAAGATCCTAAATCTTATAGAACTTATTGTGTATTTGGGAGACATACATACAGATCCCCATTTTTTCTATGTGAATTACTTATCCAGTCTTTCTCCCTAATCCTGTCCAACCTCCTCTGATTTATTCTTATAATTATCATGTAATATTTTATATGCTCTTCTAATTATTCCTTCTTTAACAGCACCTATGCTTTTTTTATCTTGATCAAATCAGGGAAGTGATTATTCTATTATAGACATTTAATAACCCTGTATGTTATGTTGTCCATATCTCGCCTAGCCTTCATTCTTGCTGTTTGGACTCTGCCGTATACTAAGGTCTATATCACATAGTCAAAGTTACGTACCTTCGAACACCTAATGGTCGAACCATTATGCTCGAAGTTACATAACTGTGACTACCTAAAAAAAAAAAAAAAAAAAAAAAAACACAACGGACAAAATAAACTGTTATTTAACAAGCCCCCTGCACCACTCTACACCCCCCGCTATTTAAATATACCAACTTCAAGATCGCACTACATTGAAGTGAATGGAAACCTCCGTCTATGGAGATGTCCATTCACACGTTCAAACATTTATAAAGTCCAACATATGGTCTCGACCATATGTGGTTCAAACTTGTAAAAGTTTGATGACGTGATGGGAACCCATATACTATAGCTCAAGAGCTTTTACTGGTTCATGGCTAGCCCCTATCCCAGCGTGCCTAGTGGTAGTTACCTAGATCTTGTTTGATGCTTGCAGCATCGAGATTGCGGATACTGGCTCAGGCTAAGTGTTTTTTCTCTTATATTTTTGAGCAGAAATTTTCTAACTTAGCTAATTTAACAGTAGTTGCCCTTAGCACTTTTATTTATCCCTATCCCATCTGAGTGACTTGCTTTTGTGTAGATTAATCATTTTTTCTCTCTGGCCTTTCCCCTCTTTCAAACCCATTTAAATTAGATGGTTCTTCTTCCCCTTCTTACCTTTAGCTTTTAAGGAGTTGCTGTTTAAGTCAGTGGCTCTCCTTAGGTGGGGAGTTCGCCGTTTAACTTAGAGGCTCTCCCCCTTCTCTTTTTTCCCTGATTGTTTAAACAAAAAAAAAAAAGGATATTGTTTGTCTGTTATTGCCATAGTTTTTTTCTCTTTGTCTAACTATACAGAGTGCTTCGTAGTGTTATTGCATAGTCTTCTTACTAGCAGTCAATAGCCTTAGACATAGTGCTGTTTCCTATTATGTCCAAGGATACTGCCAAGGATTCAAAACCTTCGAGTTTCAAAAAATGCGACTCGTGTTGCCAAAAGATGCCCCTTACAGATGGGCACATGAGTTGTGTATATTGTTTAGGACTTCTTCACCTGCAGGACTCATGCTCTATCTGCCATGCCTTTAGTTCACGAGTCCTGCAGGAGAGAAGAAACAAGCTAATCTTGAGAGGTTTGCTGAAGAGCCCCTTTGATGCTGCCATGAAGGGGACTCAGCCAGTTAAAAAATCAGATAAAGTCAAGCCTTCATCCTCTTTGGCTCCGAGTTCGGACCCATCTAAGGACAAGGATAAACCGCAAGCAAAGTCGGACCCTACATTCGGTTCCCACAAGACATCTTCACCTACGGCTCCATCTGTGTTTTTGGATCCAGTAAGGTCCCATAAGCATTCCAGGTCTTCTGCCTTGGAACCAATGTGGTCTGCTCCACAGTCTCCATTATTGCAATCTGTGGCGGGCAGTCACTGGTTTTCAACACATTCCTCTCGGTCATCCAGGAGCCTCTCGGATGATGATGTGGAGAAGGTGGTAAAAAGGCTTCTTAGGACACCAGAACTAGCCAAAGTACTTTCGGGCCCATCCCAGACGGAAATGGTGCCAACAGCCCAACAACACCTGTCTTGATTCCGACTTTGTCCGAGGGTATGGAAGTTGTAGTGATGGAACCATTGGTTCCAGTAACCTTCTCTGGTCTTTCGGTTCCGACTACCACTCTGATCTCCTCGATACCCCCTTCTGTCAAGGGATCTGGGGGCCAACGCTCCCTAGTTGGCTCTGAAGGGGAGAGGGGCATCATCAGATCCTTGTCCGACCCTACTCTCCATCTCGAAGCTTCAGTGCAGGTCAGCTCGGCTCCTACATCGGCCTCTGAGCCATCGCCCTCTGTTCGGAGGAAGTCTCCTGCTTCTTTAGAGCCAGAGATTCTTTCGGGTCGGGACTGCGATGCCTTCGAAGTGATGAAGAGTGTGCTGTCTGCTGAGACAGCTCCACCATCACCTCCATTGGCTCCTTTGCCCTCGGTGCCAGTGTCCACCTCTGAAACTTCCCTCAACCCCAAACGTAGGGAGCCCATGCTACAGGACACCCCATTAGGTGATCCCACCTCATCCGAAACCTCCCCTGAGCATCCCTTGGAGGAGGTCCCTTGGAAGAGAACTTGCAATAGGAAGCATGTGGACTCCCCTGAGTCCTTGACATCCGACACAGACTTGGATGACTCAGAAGGGTCCCCACAGTCCCCCTCTGAAGATGTCTCTTTTTTAGACATCTTAGAAATCCTTAGAGGGGTGACTGGAAGTCACTTGCCCCTTCTGAAGATGAGTCCGTGTACCTGGATGCATTTGGTTCCCGACCCTCCACCTCTTGGTTATCTCCTTCTTTCGACCCACTTTTGCACGTAGTGAGTCGGAAGGCATGGAGCTCTCCAGACATGCTGGAACCAGTTCCGTGGAGGCCCAATAAATTCATTACAGCTCCTGAAGACAGGCTCTTCTTATCTAAAGGTGTTCCCATTGATGCTATGGTGGTGGCAGCAGCCACCAAGAAGGAATTAGCGGAAACTTCTTCATCTGTCCATCTGCCGAATAAAGATTCTTGTACGATTGACAGATACAGGAAGTGTATGTTTTCCTCAGCGACCTTTACACTCAGGTTGCTGAACTATTTGTCCCACTTTACAAGGCTTCAAAGGGATGCATTAAGAATGCAGTTAAGTACCTTTGAAAAGCTGTGTAGAAAGTACAGAACACTTCAGCTAGACAACGCGTTTTTAAACAAATTAGTTGCTCTCAAACAAGTTCCCAAAGGCTTACGAATCTGGAAACGGCCTTTGGGGATTGAGGAGGGGTTGTCTGCTTTTCAAGAACTTGTGATTTTATTTGACAAGACAGGCTTTGAAATGATGGACATCATTATATGAAACAACAACAGTAAGTTGGCTCTTTTGCAAAATGAGATTTCAGTTTTAAATCAAAGTATTATTTCAGATTTACTTCTTGAGCAATACATATTTAAGTATGAGAATGTTCTTAAAGATATTAATAACTTTGTAAAAGAGATCAGTTTGAGAAAGCAATGTAAGCTTGCCAGAGACAGGGCTGACTATTCAAATAATCAAGCATATATAGGGAGAAAACAGCCCCAGGGAAATGTGTATGAGAATAGCCCTCAAAATAATGAAAATATTCAGAACAGTTCTGACGGTGAAAGGGGGCTTGACAATACCAGGGGGAATAATGATTATTCTTTTCAGGAGGGTCAACAACTAAGGAGGTCCAAGACTGAAAAATCAAGGAAACGGGCCCCCTGGGGCAGGCAGAACTACAATGTTCAGACCAATAGGAACAGCAATTATTTCAACAGGGGACAACAGCAGGGCTAGAAAAGAGACTTTCATTGACTGAGTTATTTAACACAACTGCTATGTCTGACCAAGATTCATTGAATGTAGTTGAAAATGATTGTTCTAATGTTGCAATGGAATGCAATATTTTGGAAAGTGATGTTTTTTATATTTACAATTACAGTGATGTCATTGTTAGTGAAGGACATTTCAGCTTGTTTAAAAAAGGGATATTTTTATACCTAACTAGAAGTCTTGACATTGCAAATTTTTTAATTAACTTAAAACTGTATACTAGAAAATTGAATCTCAGTTTATATTTCAAAAACAGTAATGTAGGCTTGGGCAAAAACTGGGTGGCCAAACTTAAGAGCACATTCATCTCCCCAATCACCCACTTTTATTGTCCTTTGAGAAATTATGTGAACATCAATTTACAAAAATAGTCCGAGACCAAATATAACACTAACAATCTCACAAGAGATGAAGCCATTATTTTGAATGAATTGGCAGGAAACCAGATGTATCGTGCAATAAAACCAGACCGGTGGGGGGGTAGTCATGTCTCACATAGATTACAGTTCCAAAATTTTTGAAATATTGAATGACACCACAGCTTATAGCAAGACTTCAAGAAATGCTGTTAATAGAGCTTATGCCAGGACTGATGGCTTTCTATTTGATGCTCTATTTCAAAATGAAGTAGAAATTGTGGAAATAAAATATTTAACAGTTAAGAAACCAAGAACACCAGTAATCTTTGGAATACCAAAGATTCATAAAAATATGTACAAACCCCCCTTTTAGGCCAATAGTAGCAGCCCAAGGTTCTAAAACTGAACCAGTAGCAGCATATATAGATACATGGGCAAGTTTAGTGGTAAGTGAGGCACAGCATATACTCAAAGACTCATGGCACTGTTTGGAATTATTAAGACAAATAAATACAGAGAACTTGGATTTTTGTTTTCTAAATGTGGACGTGGTCAACTTGTTCTCAGTAATCCCCCACAATTAAGGGTTAGATTTCTTCAGATAAAGTTTGATGGGTAACAAATCAATAGATCAATCTAAGGTCAATGTATTAGTTGGACTCATGGAAGTGGTCTTGACTAACAACTTTATGATTTTTGAAGGTGAATTCTATCATCAGGAAGCAGGAGTGGCCATGGGGCCAAATGTGCCCCTAGCTTTGCAAATCTGGTTCTCCTAGAATGGGAGAGAAAAAGAAGTTATGTACCTGCCATAACGTTCCATGTTAGTTGTCTTCATCTCGCCTTATTTCTTGCTTGTTGGGATCAGAGCCGATCCTCTGCTCCGACTTGGCCATCTTCTATAGCTCGAGAGTTGTTTACTGGCTCGAGGCTACCCCTTATCCCATGATGCCTAGCGCTAGCTACCCAGATCTCGTTTGTAATAGCCAACCCCAGACATAGCCAGAGAATCAACCTGTCCAAACAAACAGGTTGAGCAAACCTGTAATACTCTCTCCAGAGAAAACTCAGCCAGTGAAACCAGAACTCCTCTCGGTCCAATAGGACAGGGGGACGGAGGGTGGGACGCAAGAAAGAAGGTGAGATGAAGACAACTAACATGGAACGTTATGGTAGGTACATAACTTCTTTAAGTTAAGTTGTTTATCTCGCCTTCGTTTCTTGCTTGTTGGGACAGCGTCCCTAGCACCTACGATCCTGGGTGGCTCATTGGAACAGACTCTTCAGAACAGTGGAACCAAAGTTAGCTTTACTCCTGGAGACCATGTCTAACTTGTAATGAGAAACAAAAGTATGAGGATTTGCCCACGTGGCAGCAGCACAGATAGAGTCCATGGGTAGCCAAAGCCCTAGTAGAATGACCTTTCGGTTTGATAGACAACTCTTTGTTTCTTAGTTGATAGATGAAGGTGATAATGTGAGACAACGACCTGGACAGAATCACTTTGGAAACTGGAAGACCCTGTTTTTCCCCTAGCATAGGAAAGGAAAAGTTGGTCCGACTTTCTTATATCCTTCGTTCTATGCAGGTAAAAATGCAATTGTCTATGAACATCCAGTTGGTGTAGTTTGTATTCTGCCTTGTTGGTGTGGTTAGGGAAAAACACAGGGAGGTCTATAGATTGGTTTAGGTTATTCTCCGAGCAGACTTTCCGAAGAAAGGAGGGATTAGTTCTCAGAGCAACCCTGTCCTTATGAAAAACTAAGTACGGAGGACGAACACTCAGTGCCTGAAGTTCCGAGACACGTCTGGCTGAGGTAATAGCTACCAGAAAGAGAGTTTTCCAAGATAGGAACTTAATGGAGCAGGATGCAGCCAGTTCAAAAGGGGGCATAATCAAGGAGGCTAGTACCAAATTAAGGTCCCAAGGAGGAGGGGGATCTCTTACTGGGGGCCTAAGGAGAGTAATCCCTCTGAGAAAGGCTTTACACAGCTTATGAGACATAATGTTTAGATTAGAAAACCCAACATGAAAATTAGAGATGGCCGCTAGTTGAACCCTGATTGTGGCAGAAGCGGACCCGGAATGGAAAAGCTCTGTTAGGAACTCCAAGATTTCGTGCACTGGGGCTGAAAAGGGATCTATGTTCCTAGCCTCTGCCCAACAAGAGAAATGTTTCCATTTGCTAGCATAAGTCTTCCTAGTGGCGGATTTTTGAGAGGAGACAATAATCTCACGCACGGCTGGGGAAATGTTGGGAAGCCTGGCTAAGGTTGGAATTGGATAAACCAAGCTGTGAGCTGGAGTGTTTGAAGGGATTGATGCAGCTCTCCTGATTGATGAATCAGTAGGTCTGGAATAGGATCCAGAGTCCAAGGCTGCTCAATGAGGTAACGGTGCAGGAATGGAAACCATATCTGTTGAGGCCAGTAGGGGGCAATGAGGATCATTTTGCAACCCAACAGAATAGCTTTCTGTATGAGTTTGGGTATAAGAGGGAATGGAGGGAAGGCAAAAAGAAGTCCCTGAGGCCAATCGTGGACTAGAGCGTCTCTGGGAGGGTGACTGGGAAGTGGTAAAAGGGAGAAGTAGTTGCTGCATTTGGTGTTGAAGGGGGTGGCAAACAGATCGCAGCAAGGCTGTCCCCATTTGTGGAAGATCAGATCTGCAACTACCTGATTCAGAGACCACTCGTGAGGCATGAGAATAGCTCTGCTGAGTCTGTCCACTATGACGTTGGACTTCCCAGGGATGTGCGTCACAATCAGAAATTGTTGGGAGGAAATCACTCACTGCCAGAGTCTGAGTGCTTCTCGACATAGGGGGTAGGACCTGGTTCCGCTCTGCTTGTTGATGTACCACACCACTGACATTGTCCGTTTGAATTGCAATGGTCCCAGAAGGGAGAGAGTCCTGAAGGGCTTGCAACGCTAGGAGCACGGCTCTCATCTTCAAGACATTTATGTGCAGGTGGTACTCGTGAGGCTGCCAAGTGCCTTGGACTGTCCTGCCTTGATAATGCCCCCCCTCCCCATCAGTGAGGCATCCGTGGTCACTGTGGCAACCGGAGGGGACTGAATGAAGGGTCTGCCCTGAGTCACTAGAGGGGAGACCATCCATCAGGAAAGGTGTTTTTCGCATGCTTCTGTAATCATGATCATATAAGACATGGGGAGCTGTTGGAAGGACCACTGTGTGAATAGAATCCACTGAAGGATTCTCATGTGAAAATGGGCCAGAGGTATCAAAAGAATTGCCGCTGCCATAGAGCCTAGGGTTTGAAGGACATACCTGACTTGTACCCTTTTGCACTGCATGAGGAATTGAACCTGCTGGCGAATTGTGGACACCCTTTCCGAAGGTAGCTTTGCATACATGCTCCTTGTGTCCAAGTCTTCTCCTATATAAGTAATAGATTGACAGGGCAACAAGGCAGATTTTTTGAAATTTATAGTAATGCCTAGTTGAGTGCAAATTGAAATTGTGTAGTCCCTGGCTTGAAGAAGTTGATGCTTGGTAGTAGCAGTGAGGAGCCAGTCGTCTAGATATGGAAACACCTGGAATCCTTGACGCCTCAGGTGAGCCGTGACCACTGCCATACATTTGGTGAACACCCTGGGGGCTGTGGTGAGACCAAAGGGCAGAGCTCTGAACTGATAATGACTGGCTCCCAGCCAGAAGCGAAGGTACCTCCTGGAGCATCTGTCCATCTTGATATGATAGTACGCATCCTGGAGGTCTATGGAGCACATCCAATTGTCCTGACCCAGAAAGGGTAGAATGGACTGTAGCATGACCATCCGAAACTTTGTTCTTTGAACAGACTTGTTCAGTCTGCTGAGATCCAAAATAGGTCTCCAGTCCCCTGTCTTTTTTGGTACCAGAAAGAACCTTGAGTAAGTTCCGGATTTGTATTGGTCTGCCGGGACTTCCTGGATGACTCTTTTTTTTCTAGCAGTTTTGAAACTTCTATAACTGCTTGGTCCCTCAGATTGGGTGGAACATCTGGGGGGGACTTACGTGACGGTAAAGGGGGTTGAAAGAATGGGATTCTGTAACCTCCGGATATGATTGAATGTACCCGTTTGTCTTGCGTTAGGTTTAGCCAGGCCTTTGGGTACATTGAAAGTCTTCCACCGACTGCCTCCAGAGGCGGACAGTCGGGCAACACTGCAGGGATGTTGGAAGGGCTTGTCAGAGAAAGATTCTCTGCTGCCCTGATTCTGAAGACCCCCTCTGCCATGAGGGCAGCATCTGTTGTTGTTATTATTTCCTCCTCTGCCCCTAGAGGACAAATTGCCACGTGTGTCAGGCAAAGCTCCCTGGGATTTGCAAAACCACATTTTCCCACTCTTCTGACCCTTGGGGTATGGTCTGGAAGGAGTGGAAAAACGGACTCCCATGGCAGAGAGAGTCTTGCATTCCTGCTCACACCTAGTGAGAGTGTCTTTCACCTGTGGTCCAAAAAGAAAGGAACCGTCAAAGGGAGTGTTGGTGAACGACGCTTTAAAGGGTTCCGCAAAGTTACGCAGCCGCATCCATGCACGTCTCCGAAGTGCCACACCTGTGCCTGCGGCTCTACTCCCACCATCGGCTGCGTAGGAAATGAGCCTCATGGAGGAGTTGACTACTGAGTTAAGGGTTGCCAGCTGAGAAGCCACTTTAGCCTGAGCCCCTTCAGCTGATAGATCCCGAAGGGTATCTCCGAGCTCTTTCAGGAGATCCCTCTGAAGTCTGGTGAAATGGCATAAGTATTTCAGTGACCTCATGGAGAAGGTCGCTGAAGCAAACATTCGCTTCCCGTATCTGTCCATTGTCCTGGACTCCTTGTTAGGAGGATGGACAGAGGAAGAAGTTTCCGCTAACTCCTTTTTAGTTGCTGCTGCTACCACCATGGCATCCATAGGTACACCCTTAGCAAGGAACTGCCTGTCTGGGGGAGCAGTGATAAACTTGCTTGGCCTCCTCGGGGTTGGTTCCACTGTATCTGGGGCTGACCAAGCCCTTCGAGCCACCACTGACATTAGCGGATTGAAGGGTGGAGAAACCCAGGAGGTGGAAGGTTGGGAAGTGAATGCATCCAGGAATACGGATTCATCCTCGGTAGGGGCAAGGGTATTCCAGTTCCCCCTCTGTTTAAACATTTCTAGGATGTCCGCAAAGGAAACCTCTTCATAGGGGGATCTTGGGGACCCTTCCGATTCATCCAAATCCGTATCCAAAATGACAGACTCGGGGGAGTCAGTGTGCTTTCTCTTGCACTTCTTCTTCCGAGGGGGCTCCTCTGAATGATCAGGGGAGGCCTCGGAGGAAGAGGAAACACCCAATGGGGTGATCTGGAGCACTGGTTCCCCACGCTTGGGGTCTGGAGGAGGGACAGAGGTTGACGCAGGCACAACGGGGGACGGAGGTTGACGCAGGCACAATGGGGGACGGAGCCAGTGGGGTCGAAGGTGGAGCTGACTGGGAGGCCAACACACTCCTCATGACCTCGAAGGCGTCCCTGCCATGATACAGAGAGGCTCCGGGTCCGAGGAGACTGGAATCCTCCTCCGCACCGAGGGAGATGGCTCCAAGGCCGATGTAGGAGCTGAGCTCACCTGCGCCGACGTTCCGAGAGGGAGAGTGGGGTCGAACAAGGGTCCGATGCCACTCGCCCCCTCGGAGCCGACGAGGGATTCTCGGCACCCAGATCGCTCAACGGAAGGCACCGTCGATGGGATCGGAGCAGACGATGGATCCGAAGGAGAAATCATAATCGGAGCCGACGGTTCTACGACTCGAACCCCAATAAACTCCAGCTAGCTCCAAGCTCAATGGAGTCGGAGGAGGAACAGCGATAGAAATGGATGGAGCCGACACCTGATGAGGAGGGCTGGACAACATTTTGGCCAGTGCCTGCAACTTCAACAACTTACTGACCACTCTCTCCATGTCATGGTCTGAGAGCCTAGAGGGCCGAGAAGAATGTGAAGATCTATGACTACGGTCACTCTGCAAAAGGGGAGACCGAGGAGCCGAATGAATGGAGTCTAGCGAAGGGGACCTTGGCCTTTTTCGGGTCCTTGATGGCTCCGAGGGTACTAGTGGAGCCGATGAGGAAGCAGTCTCCTCAGTTCCAGCCGGGACCGAAGAGGTAGTAGGCAAGGTTGGGGCCAATGATGGCTCCGAGTTGGGAGCAGACGATTTGGCCAGTTTAGAGGATTTCACTGGCTGAGCCTTGGCCAGTGAATCCTGAGGCTTGAGAAGACCTCTAAAAATAAGTTTATTCTTGCGCTCCTGCAGAACTCTTGGGCTAAATGAATGGCAGATAGAACAAGAGTCCTGCAGGTGCATTGTGCCTAGGCAATAGACGCAAGGTGTGCCCATCTGTCAGAGACATCTTCTGACAGCATGAGTCACACTTTTGAATCCTGACACTTTAGATTCTTTAGACATACCCTGTCAAAAAAAGAAATCACAACACTAAATTACTTTGGCCAACAGGCCAGCACAATAAGAAGTAAAAACAGAACACTACCACAAAAAAAAAAATAATACAAGACAGATTTTTTTTTTTTTTTAAAAAACGGCTACCTAACCAAAAGACTAAACACTACTACAGGGGGGGTGGGGGGTGGGGAGAACTTTCTAATTTAAACGAGTTCTAAGGGGGGAAAAAAACTACAATACACTAGCTAAATCTACTAGTTATCGCTATAATATAACAACAATTACCCTAAAAAAAAGCCCTAATCTGACAAAAAAAGGCAGATTAATAAAGTTATTCAAGCCTGAGCCAGTAACCATGAACCTTGTAGCTGAAGCGGCAAATGAGATCTGGGTAGCTATCGTTAGGCATCATGGGATAAGGGGTAGCCTCAAACCAGTGAACAGCTCTCGAGTTATAGAAGATGGCCGAGTCGGCTCCGATCCCAACAAGCAAGAAAGGAAGGCGAGATAGACAATTTAACATAATATGTTTTTTCTTCTGCCTTTATGGCCAATGTATTGTTGTATGTGAGGTTTCTGGATGACATACTAATTTTATGGCGAGGAGTGGAACATGTGATGAACGACTTTATAAAATACATCAACGGCACAACCACTTTCCTTGAGTTCACATATAAATGGCACTGTGATAGAATTTTTAGATATTGAGTTGACTGAGGACATTGCTGGGGGCACCTTGGCCAGTAAAGGAAACGTATTCCAATATGTTACTGCACTACAACAGCTGCCACCCCTTCCATCAGAGGAAGGGTATAATAAAAAGCCAAATAGTCAGGTTATCTAGGCTCATTAGTAGCAATGAAACATTTAAAAAAGAGATTTATACATTAATTGGAATGTTCCTAAATAAGAGGCTACCCCGTAAGTCTTCTGCTGAAAGTGAAGAAGTTATGCTTAAAAGAAATACTATATTTAAGCCTATTTTGAAAGCAGGTCTAAATATTAATACAACCAACACGGCCAAGCTAGACACCAATGTTCTGGTATTACAATACAATACAGAAACATCAAACTTGGTATCAAGTGTTAATAATATATGGGAAACTCATTTTGACAAAGAAATGAAGGAAAAGTTGGGGCATAAACCTAAGGTTGTGTACAGTAGAGGGTGTAATATAAAGAATATTCTTGAAAGTGTCAACAGAAAACAAGGCAAGCACAGGTCATTGATGTACCAATGTGGTGCTTGCAAGACCTGTAAAAATGTAAATGATGGTACGAATGTCTTGGAAATTTTGAACGTACTATAGGATGCCCGGGCAGGTGCAACTGCAATACCTCTATGGTAGTTTATTTAGCTACGTGCTCATCATGCCCTGGTTTCTACATAGGCAAGACCAAAAGAAGGCTACAGGATCGCATTACCGAGCACCTTAGAGACATTAAAAATAAAAAAATGAACAATGCTTTATATGTTCACACTCTGGAATGTCCCAACTATAAGAGATTTATATTCTTTGTCATTGATAGAGTACAGAGTGACTCTAGGGGTGGGGATGATGAATTAGAATTAGAAGCCAGAGAAACTAAATGGCAACTGACACTAAATGCTTGTTGCAAACCAGGTTTAAATGATTATTGTTCAATAGCTCCTTTTTTGAAGCAAAGGGCAGCAGAAGTTTAATTTTAAGTGTACTGTGAAAACACTTATCTGACTACAACAAACAGATCAACTATGTTTTGAATTTTTAAGTTTATTTTTTAAGTATGTTTTATATTATGCTTATTATTAGTACTATTACT
Organism: Protopterus annectens; assembly: GCF_019279795.1. Taxonomy (NCBI): domain Eukaryota; kingdom Metazoa; phylum Chordata; order Ceratodontiformes; family Protopteridae; genus Protopterus; species Protopterus annectens. Next base: position 774,331,958 of record NC_056725.1, read on the forward strand.
AATATTTTATCTTGAATGTACTTATTGTGGTTTACAGCATGTTATTGTGTACATTACATATTCAGGGGAAGTATGCCTTTAAGTTTAGTCAGGGTAATTTCATTATGCAAGCAAAATTATGAATAGTTGCTTAAGTAATTAGAGTATATAAAGAAAGTTGCATCATAATTGAGTCAATCTGATGAAGCCAGTTCATGTTTACTGGGGAAAGTGGTTAGCTGGTTTTACTTTGACAGTGTTTAATGTTAAATAAACTAGTGTTTCACCCAAATACTGCCTTGGTGGCTCACTTTTTTTATTTTTATTACTGATCTCCTCAAGGAGTTAGGAGATACCTTATAGGATCCTACAGCTGTGGGAGCCTTGGACAAGGCAGCTTCTCAGCTCATGACCTTGACTTCAGTGGTTAACTCCTCCATGCGGCTCATTTCTTATGCAGCCGATGGGGTGAGCAGGGTGGCAGGCACAGGGGTAGACTTACGCAGACACTCCTGGATGCACCTTTGTCATTTTGCAGAGGTCTTCAAGTCTTTCTTTACCAGTGCCCCCCTTTGATGGCTCGTCCTTGTTCGGGCCTCTGGTAAAAGAGACTCTTACCAGGTGTGAACATGATGGTAAAACTCTCTCTCTGCCATGGGAGTACGTTTTATGGCTCCATCTAGGCCCTATCCTAAAGGCCAGAAGAGCGGAAAAGTGGTTCTGGAAATCCCAGGGAGCTTCACCTGACACACATGGAGAATTTCCCCCAGGGACAGAGGGGGAAATAACTATGGAAGATGCTGAACTCACGGCGGGGGGATCCGCAGAACCAGGGCAACAGAGATACCTTCTCTGGTAAGATCTTCCAGTGCTCCTGAAGGGAGGCCCGACTGCCTGACTCCAGAGACAGTTGGGGGGAGATTATCCTTGTACCGAAAAGCCTGGCAGACAATCACAGAAGATACATGGGTATTATCCATAATATCCAGAGGTTACAGTATCCCCTTCTCACTACTTCCCCTATCAAAAAGGCAATACTCTATCCCAGATATTCCACCCAGTCTTCGGGATCAAGCAAACCTGGAGAGTGAAAGGTTGCTAAGAAAAAGAGTCATCCAGGAAGTCCCCGCAGACCAAATTGGATCCGGAACTTACTCAAGGACTGGAGACCCATTTTGGATCTCAGCAGGCTGAACAAGTCAGTCAAGAAAACTAAGTTCTGGATGGTAACACTGCAGTCCATTCTTCCCTTTCTGGGACAGGACAATTGGATGTGCTGCATCGATCTCCAGGATGCATACTACCATATAAAATGGACCGACAGTCAAGGAGATATCTATGCTTCCGGCTGGGAGCCAGTCACTATCAGTTCAGAGCTCTGCCCTTTTGTCTCACCACAGCCCCCAGGGTGTTAACCAAATGCATGGCAGTAGTTACGGCTCACCTGAGGCATGAAGGATTCCGGGTGTTTCCATATCTAGATGACTGGCTCCTTACTGCCACCACCGAGCATCAACTAATCAGGGCAAGTGAATACACAATCTGCTCTTGATCGCAACTTGGGATCACCATAAACTACGAAAAATCTGCCTTGTTGCCTTGTCAATATATTACCTTTATAGGGGCAGATTTAGATACAAGGGCCATGATAGCTGCCTCAAGGAAGAGTATTAACGATCTGTCGCCAAGTTGTCATACTGTTCGCACCAAAGAGCATTCAAGCAAGATTTGTCCTCAAGGTCCTGGGTTCTATGGCGGCGGGAATCACTCTGGTCCCTATGGCTTGCTTCCACATAAGAATTCTACAGTGGCTTCTATTTGCACAATGGTCATTCCAGGATTTACCAATGTCACATCAGATTCTGATCACAAAATCCTGCAAAAGGGATCTGGAGTGGTGGCTTGACTCCCCTATGGTGACAATAGGCAGGCAATTTCTACCCCCCCCCAACTTGTAGCCACAATGATCACGGCACTTCCCAGATGGGGGGGCCATTATCTGGGACAGGCTTTTCAAGGGACTTGGCAGGAACATGAGTACCACTTACATATCAATGTCCTAAAGATGAGAGCAGTGCTCCTGGCGTTCCAAGCACTTCAGGACTCTCTACTTACAGGGACTATAGCAATTCAAATGGACAATATGTCGGTAGTATGGTACATCAAGAAACAGGGTGGAACCAGGTCTTACCCCTTGTGGCGAGAGGCTGTAAGAGTTTGGCAGTGGGCAATGTCTTCCCAGCACTTTCTGGTTGCAATGCACATCCTGGGGAAATCCATCGTGATAGCGGACAAGCTCAGCCGGGCTATCCTGATGCCCCATGATTGGTGCCTAAAGCAGGAAGTTGTGGACTTGATTTTTCACAAATGGGGTCAGCCATGCTGCAATCTGTTTGCCACCCTCCTCAGCAACAAATGCAGCAGCTACTTTGCCCTAGTCCCACCACCGGGCCAGTCACCCAGGGACACACTTGTTCACAATTGGCCCTGGGACTGCTTTACTCCTTTCCACCTTTCCCCTGATCCCCAAGGTACAGTTGTTAGGTTGCAAGTTAATCTTCATTGCCCCTTACTGGCCTCGTCAGATATGGTTCCCATTCATTTGGCCTCACCTGCAAGGGGAGCCTTGGATCCTGGACTCAGTGCCAGATCTTTTGAGACATCACTCCATCCTTCCATTCAAACTCTCAAACTCACAGCTTGGTTTCTCCACTTCGGTCTTAGCCAGGCTTCTCTTGTTGGGCAGGCAAAAATCAGGTTGATCCCTTTACTGCTCCCATTTCAAAGATTCTTGAATTTCTCACTGAAATATTTGACCAAGGAGCAGCTGCAGCTACTATCCAAGTTCAGTTAGCTGCCATTTCTAATTTCCATATGGGAGAAATGGGTTCCAATATGCAAGGCTTTCCTAAGAGGTGTACTACCTTATTAAGACCTCCGATAAGAGAACCTCTTCCCTCCTGGAATCTAAATTTAGTTTTAGACGCTCTGATTCTTCCTCCCTTCGAAACTTCTGCTCCTTGTCCGCTCAGATTTCTGACTTGGAAGACCCTTTTCTTGGTTGCAATTACCTGAGCTAGAAGGGTCTCAGAATTACAACCCTTATCTATTCATCCCCCTTACTTGATTTTCCATAAAGATTGGGTTTCTCTCTGAACCAACCCCTCTTTTTCTTACCCAAGGTATGTTCTAAATACAATCTGAATCAATCCATAGAGCTTCCGGTGTTCTTCCCCAGTCATGGCAACAAGGCAGAGTACAAGCTTCATCAGCTGGATGTTCATAAACATTTCTATTTACACAGGACCATGGAATTTAGAAAATCTGATGAATTGTTCATATCATTTGTGGACAATAAAAGAGGTTGTGCGGTCTCAAAGGTGACCTTATCAAAGTAGCTTTCAGACACTATAAAACATGTCCACGAGTTGTGTAAACAAACACTTCCAGGGAAAATTAAAGGACATTCAACAAGGGCTTTGTCTACCTCTATTGCTTTTTGAGCCAGATTGCCTTTAGATTCGATCTGTGCAGCAGCTACATGGGCTAATCCTCATACCTTTATCACTCATGACAAAGTAGATGTGGCCTCATGGAATAGGGCATCCTTTGGTTCCATGGTCCTGAAGAGTTTTTTTCCAGTGAGCCACCCAAGAATCAGGTGCTGGGGACGCTGTTCCAAACAGCAAGAATGAAGGCGAGATATGGACAACATACCATAAAGAAGTTGTGTACTCACCATAATGTTCCATGTTTGTTGTCCTTGATTTCACCTTCCTTCTTGCGCCCCTCCCTGGATGATCGCGAGGAATCCCTTGTTTTATTGGCTGTACCGGCTGGGTTTCCTTTATACCATTCCTTATGGTTAGTCTCCGCCTACTACTATTACTTTTGTGGAGGGATCACACCTTTATATGCAGGTGTCATTGGATATGTAAAGTAGAGTAGGTTTACTATCAAACGATTGAAATTCATTTGGTCGACATTCATTTGGTCGAAATCATTACATCTACAGGTCATAATATCTACATTTAAATGGTCGACGCACACGTCAAACTAACACTAGTGTTTTTGCAGGGGGAGCTGTGCCCCCCTGTACCCCCTATACCCTCCGCTACTTATTTATTACAACTCCAGGATTGCACAACAGTGCTGAAAAGGATAAATCCTCGCCTGTTGTCAACATAAGGTCAACAGCACTATCTGTCGACCAAATGAAATACTTAATATTAATTAGTCAACCAAATGTGTTGACCAAATAAACGTTAGACCAAATGAATTTCAATCTTTTGATAGCAAACCAAGTAGAGTATATCTCTTATCTATTTATATGGTCTAGTGTTGAGTTATCACAAATGAGATCTGGGTAACTACCGCTAGGCATGCTGGGGTAGGGGCTAGCCTCGAGACAGTAAAAGCTCTCAAGCTATAGTATGCAGCCGAGTCAGAGCCGAGGATCGGCTCAGAACCCAAACAGCAAGAAGGAAGGCAAGATCAAGGACAACAAACATGGAATATCATGGTGAGTACATAACTTCTTTTTTTTTTCTCTATGTTTAACAAATCTTGCTTTCTGTAATAAGGCAATACCATAGTTAGGGTACAGGGCAAAGGGTGGCATATGTTGCACATGCAAGTTGTTGTGTAATTTGCTCTGTGAATGACGGCATGTTAATGTGTTGATCATAGATTAGGTTTTTGCCATTTCAATGAAATAGTTTTGCCAAAAGCACTTCCACTGATAGTAGAGAATTCCATTTTCTCTACTATTGTGTGACCTCTGTGTAGGTGGATCTCCTTCTAAACATCAAACGTCATATAACCAAACTTCATTTCCATGAGACGAAAATAGCAAAAGCCGAAATACCCGAACGGTGAATTTTTTCCCAGTGTAAGTAAACACTTGACCAACGTGCCCTTTTCTATACTGTAATGCGATCCTGGAGTTTGTATAAATAGTTGGGGGGCATAGACCCCCACCTAGTTGGGTTTTACTTACTTTGGTGTGTGTTTCATGTAAGTTTGGGCAAGTGGGAAAAATTCGACGTTCGAGTATTTCAGCTTTCACTATTTTCATCTTGCAAAAATGAAGTTCGGTTATATGAGGTTCAATGTTTAGAAGTAGATCAGTGTAGGTATATTTAAGTTTGGAGGGGTGAGGGGATATGGGGGGTGCAAGAGGGCTTACCCCCCCAAAAAATATATTTTTCCTCCAAGTTTCACCAAAAGTGTTTTTGGTGAAACATGTTCAGAGTTTTTGCTTTTGGAGAAAGTGGTGTCATTTGTCAGTATGAATCCCTGAGGATAAGTCCCTGCAATATGTCAGTGGCGCTCTTATTGCTCAATATGAGTGCTGATCCTTGGTTTGTAAGTAGTATTAGTAATATTGCTCATTGATACTGATTGGTACCAATTGCAGGATTGCCCAGGGTGCCATTTTGTCCCAGCTGCAGCTCTGCATTAAGGAAAAAAGAACTATTTTCAAACACTGAGTAGGGAAAGCTTGTATAAATTCAGCAGTATTCAAGTTGGTGTTATCATATGCGTAGCTCAAAAGAGTTTGTCCTAAAATTCTTTAACCACGTTTGGAAAACTTGGTGATGATAACCAATAAAAACAACAAAAATACCAACTTCCAAAGTATAAACTGGTCCTTAACTTAGAAACTAGTTCAGGTGCCGAAAGACCAGTTCAGTGAAAACTTCACCCCATCAGTAAATCAGGACATCCCCAGCACTTGCCCCCCTCTAGGGAGCAAGTCATCACTGCCCTCTCAAAGGCAAAAAATACAGGCTCCATGGGACCAGATAACATCCCAGGCTGCATCCTGCATGGACTCAAACAGGAACTTACAGCACCAAAGCCTGAGCACTGGCGTCGTCCCAGTCGAGTGGAGGACAGCCACTGTCATGCCTTTACACAAAGATGGAGTGACAACCGATCCAGGAAATTATAGACCCATCAGCCTAACTAGCCTGATCTGCAAGGCCATGAAGTGGATTATCATGGACCTCATTAACAAGGATATTGACAACCTCCAAACACTTGATCCCACGCAGTTTGGTTTTGTCAGGGGGAGGTCATGCCTACTAAATGTGGTCGATGAGTGGTGTACCCCAGGGATCAGTCTTGGAGCCCTTGTTGTTTGGGATATACTTTTCTGAGGTGCAGGCCAAAACCAGTGAGCTATGGCTGACCAAGTTTGCAGATGACTGTAAGCTGGGCACTGTCAGTTCCCTTAGTGATGTGGACATCCTCCAAGAGGGCTTCACCCAAACATATGACTGGTGCCAGACACATGGCCTCAAACAGAGTACCAAAAAATACATTATCATCCCCTTTGGGGAGAGTGACGTCCCCACAAATTATCACATTAATAACAAGGTCCTAAGCACACAATCAGTCATGAGAGACTTGGGCACCCAGGTTGATAGCAAACTGACTTTTGACCACCGTATTGCCTCCATTGTACGGAAAGCTTTCTACATGACCCACCTCATTAGTAATGGTATCTCATCCAGGGACGAGGTCATAACATTCCTGTATTCTTCCCTTATAAGACCCATTATGGAGTACAATGCCCCTTTTGGCATGTACCTCACAAAGCACATGCAGCAGCTGGAGAGACCACAGGGCCGCAAACATCTACGCTACATAAGCTAGAGCTCCTGTCCCTCTATTCAATCTCTTACAGACTCCTCAGAAGTGACCTCTGTCTGGCATACATAGCAGTACTGCATATCCGCAAGTCAAGCTCGACTTGAGTAACCCATATGCGTGACCTCAACTTGGTCTGTGACATCAATAGAAATTGTTGGCGGGACAGATTTGTGTCCCAGAGACTCCCCTTCTGTCAAATAGACTCCCGCTCCACATCAAACAGAGTACGTCATTAACGCTTTTTAAGCGCAAGCTAGAAAACTGTATGGGGAACAGAAGGTACACCCCTGGGATTCCACATGTGTGCTGGACAGGGGCATCGGGTGCTGACTTTTCAGAATATGGGCTAAATTCTTGGCTAAGCCTGTAAAGGCCTCAGGGCCAATAGCCTAGTAACTTCCTGTGATCCAGTGGATGCAGTTCTTTCCTTTGGTGCTGGCATTTAAGGCAGCAAGATGAGCTTCCTGGAAGAAAAACTGAGCCAGGGCGCTCTCAGGTGTGCTTACTTTGCTCAGAGGACTTAATGTTAGTCATCCATGCAAAGCACCTATGAGTGCCAGCAGTAATCAATTCATTTAACAGTTGGTTTCTATAAAATATCCTTACTCTGCTACTAGATATGTACAGCATATAGTGACCATTTTTATAGCTTTGTTTGATGCAGTTGAATTGAATCACTGCCTTTTTCAGGTGATTGCCTGGCTAACTGCCACCCTAGGTTACAGCTCCCCTATTACTGTAATTGCTGCACACCCAGCCCATCTGTGTAACTTTTGTACTGACCTGCACCCCATTTACGCAAGGAGGCTATCCCTATTGTAATGAATACTGCAACAGTGAAGAGAAGGACATCTACCATTATGGTAAGATCTTACACAGCTGTGCTATCCTTCTTCAACATTGCTCTCATTTCTGCCTTTAAATCATGGTATTTTATGGCTTTGTGTCTCTATGTATGTCAGACAATGTATTCACGGAGTGTAGTAATTTCAATGATCAGTGTCATTTTTTTTCCTGGACCACTGTATGAAGTTTTCTCACATATATTTTGTGAACTGTTGGTAATGGGTGATTCTATGTGATATAAACTTCATCATTCTCTGTAATGCTTTCAGGATCATGTCTCCAGTGCTTTTCGGTTACTGTGTAGAGTTTGCACAATCCATAATGCCACAGTCTTGCCACATTATTATGCCATTCAGGAGTGTATCACACACAGGAACACAATGGGTGACTGTTTCCAGTTCTTTTTCATAGACCCTGCATTTATCTATTTCCCTCACATGTTCAATGGGCTTTGTAAATGAATGTGTACATAGTCCACTGTACTGGGCTGCCATTATTAACCTTTCATCTTTTGGTTTCAGTTCACCGCTCTTTAACCATTTCTGCGTCAAATCCTGATCAATATAAGGTTGTTCCAAGAGATCTCTGTACTTGCCACAATATTTATGCATTTTCTAGATTTCTTTCCTTCTCATCTGATTCTTCTTATACTCTTTCTTTTGTTTTAGCACATACAGTTGCTGTCTGATTGTTTTGTCTATGCCTGGTTTGATTTCCATTCCTGCTTGACACCAATATGCTTCTATTAAACTAAGCAGTGAAGTCATCTTGGACTACGTCTCCTCATATTTTAAAACTTTCACTATGTTTGGAAATGAGGTCAACAGATAGTGTGCAGTCCCACGACTGCAGATCTATACATGTATTCAGTTTCAAAGAGACCCATACATAATTCAGAACTAGTGGTATACACTGATTTTTATGTATCATTGGTAAATGTAAAGCATTTTTCTTTCTTTTTCTGTCCAAATGATCCAATATCTTTTGGGGCCAGTCAGTTACCCCAAAACTGCAAGTTAAAACAGGAAGAGCAAACTTTTTTATAGCTTGGACTTTATTCCTACATGTCAAGAATGTTTTCAGTATTATATTTAGTCCTTTGACGTGTTCCTTAAATGTTGCATTCGATGTCCTTTATCATGTGACTCAACATATGGGTTGTTGGATCTGACCTCTTTTTCTTGTACCATAGTATTGGATCCAAGAGCTGTGATTCTTCCCCTACCCACAATTCCCCTCTCCTGCCTGAATTACCTCAGATCTCTTTCGCTGCCTGCCTGTCGAGACATATTGCCTCATCCTGTTTTCATGATAAGTGAAGATTTTGTTCCTCCCTTTAGCTTATAGATAGGATTCCTTAGAGCTAGTTATAGTTTTTGTGTTGCTGTTTACTATTTAGGATATCTTATAGAGTTAGTCTAGAATTTTCTAATAC